>NW_009628321.1:0-16937 GCF_000690535.1 Cariama cristata | reverse complement strand
CTGAAGGTGAGCAGGGGGCCGCGGGGGCTCTGCGGGCGGCTGAGGGGAGCGGTCCTGCGTTTTCCACCAAAGTCGGACTAAACCGATGGCTTTTTGGTGGCTTTGTGTTTAAATTCGTAGCTCCTCGTTCAGCTGGGAGACCCTTATGTCGCAGTACGATGCCAGCCGCTGCACCGAGGTGGTTAATACAGAGCGTAACCTTTTTATTCTGAAGCTTGTGTGGTTATTACTGTAGCGACCTGCCCTGCCGCAGGCAAGGGGAACCATGCAGAGCCCAGCCTGGGTGTTCCCTGGGGAGGGAGAGCAGCGGGGTGCGGGTCCTGCCTCTGCAGGGCGTGTTTTGGGTCCTAGTCAGGTGTTTAAATACCTTCGTGAAGGCAAATGGCTCCTTCAAGCAGAGCAGTAACCTTCATGCCTGTGGTCTGAGTTTTTCTTGCAGTAAAGGTGCTAGTTTTTTAGAACTGATGGGCGTGGGTGAGAGCTATCTGTAGGGAGGTGATGGGTCCTTGCGAGGAAACTGCCTCTTGAGACTCCTTAAGAGTCCTTTAAGGAGTGGTGTTCATCCACTGAAGTTATAGGGTAGGTGTAAATTCAAGCCCTTGGGTCAGTTTTGAAAGGGAAACAGTTGCTTCTGACCACGATTTAGAAAGTATAATAACAAAGTCCAAACCAAAAGAAGCTCGTTTGGGCCCAGTTTGTATTTCCGTGAGCTGCCAAGCCGTGGTAGGTTCATTTAGGCTCTGAGTTGTAGCCTTGCAGAGCTGCTTTTTCCTTTGGCTGGGTGCTGTGCTGGATTTGCCTGGCTAAAGCTGGCTTGGTCAGAATGTGGTTTGTTTATGTGCCCTGCATTCAGCAGGGCAGGGTACGAGGGGGGGAGTCGCAAGGGCTCTGTTGTCTCCTGGTGGTCTTTGTGTCCCTGGGGTGTCTACCGAATTCGAGTACCTTGCTGCTGTGAACTTGCTGAAAACGAAGGAAATGCTGAACTTTTAAAACCTGCAGGTGAATGGTGACCTGAATGTGTGACAGTGTGCCTAACTAGACTGGGCACCGGTGTTACCTGATATGGGAAAATGCTTCTAGGAAAGTTATACTTCATTTTATTAATGGCACTTTCCTGGCAGGCTTGTACTGCCAGCGAGAGGCAGGAGGAGGGCAGGTATCAAATTCCCTGAACCTTATCAATCGATGGCTAGCCCCTAGGCTGAAGCCAGCTGGCATAATGTCCTTTGCTGTTTGAGTGCATGATTTGTCTCATATCAATTGTGGATGCTTTATACTCACCTGAATGTCCAGTTGTACTTCAGCCTGTTGGCTTATTATCAGCAACGTTATATGGAGTAGCCTCATTGTGTAGGTTGGTGTATTAGAGGTACTTCTCTTCATGGGCTGTAGATACCCTGTCTGAGAAAATGCCCAGGAGCTTTAGGTAGACAAATCTTTGTGTGTGTGCTTTTCAGTGTTTTGTCATACAGTCTTTCCACTTCCTCTCTTGGCTTCGTTCATCCAACAGAAGCTTTTGCAAGTTCCTAACCTGCTTCATGGCCAAGTTTTTCTGCTGTGATCCTTTGTGAATAGGATGCCAAGGATGTGGGGTGGCATTCCATGCCAGGACATACATCCGTCGTTCTGCTTGCTCTTTTGACCACCTTCAGCCCCTGTGTTGCCACCGTAATCTCTAGCAGTGGTTGCAGCATTTTTCTTTTTCCCTTGTCCCGCAGGTGGTATGCACAGAAGAGTGCTTGTCCTGGTGTGCGGGCACACATGATAGTTTTAAGTGTTGGGAGACAGGTGATGTGTCTGGTGGAGAAATGAAGGACAGTCTTATTACAGTTGGAGTGCATCTAGGCTTTTCCTCTGATGTGGAGTGTTCTGGAGGTGGGAATACATGCAAGCCTGTCTCCTCTCCTCTTGGCTGCCACAAGTGTCTCTTCACAAGTCTCCCAGACTATAGTCCCTGTGCTGTGAAGGAAAAAGTGATCTCTGCCATCGCTGCAAGAGCTACAGACCCTTAGAGTTAATAGAAATGTACATGCTGGGGCTTGAGATGCAGCCAGCAGCTCCAAGTGTTGTCTCCTCAAACTCTTCTAAAGCAGATCTGTGTAAGTCTGGATCATACCTGATCTGTTGGCCAGGCTCACTTAGTTACTGAGTCAAAGCACGTACCGCCTTCCAGGTGTGTTGGGAATTAACTTGTTTTCCTGGGTAAATGGGGGCTTAGCAAGGGGAACGTTTCCATATATAGCTCAATAAATGTGGCCTCTCACAGTGAAAAATAAATACCTAAAGATTTAATCTTTTTGTAGTTTCTTCACTTGCATGTTCCCCGTGAACCTAATTTCTTTTTTTTTTTTTTTTTTTACACCTGTTCTGGAGTTTGGGCAGAAATTTAATCATGGCTGAAAACACCAAAACCTCTTCAGGTCTCCTGTGCTGGGAAGAAATTATTCTTGAGAAAAGAGCTTTTCTTCTAATTGATCATATTTTTTTAAATCTTCACTTTTCAGACCTTCTAATAAATCTGGGTCTTTGGCAGCCTCAGGTGCAGGTTGGCTGGCAGAGCATTTCCCCTACAAGTCGCTGTGCTCTGCAGTCCTTTTGCATCTTCCCTGGTCACAAGCCCCTGGGCTATGGTGCTGCCTTCAGGCACCCTCCCATGTTGTTTCCCTGCTAGACTCCAAGCTAATAAATAACTGGGCGTTGTAGCATGTAGGTCTGTTTTGTTAAAGAGATGTGTGATAAACCAGTGTTACAAACGTGTAACGAATTGGAGGTGGCTTCTTGTCTGGTCAGAATGCGATGACAAAATAACTACAAAATACAGCTGCTTTTTTTTTTTTTTCTTTTGATTTAAGTTGTGGGGTTTTTTTTCTGTAAAGGGTCTTCAGCTTTCCCCTCTGCATAATACTGGGGAAAAAAAACAACTCTTCAAAACCTTGGCTGGTTAGTTTTCACTCTGAATTCACTAGGCACAGTTTAATAGAAGCTGTTTAATTGTTAACACTGTTATAGGTAAGAATGCTGAACTTTCCTTTTATCCATTCAATGTGCTTGTATTCTGGCACATGTTAGTTGTTGAAAATGTGTATAAGCTGGCAGTGCCAACAGAAATGCTTTGGGTATGGTGGGAGCTTAAAAGAAAAGTCTTCTGTCCGCCTCATTAGAAGAAAATAAGATGTAGACCCTGAGTGGTTGGTGATGAACTGGCAGCTAGGTAGAACAGAGCTGCTTTTGTTTTTCTTTTAAATGGAGATGTAAGAGATTTTTTTAAAAGAGGGCCTAGAGAATGACAGAGAAGAAGAGTTAAACTTCCTGGAAAGGTGGGAGAGAAGAGGTGAATTGGCTTTGGGTTGTTGGGAGAGGCAAAAAGTTTTCTTACAACATTGAGAGCTGTCTTCAGCAATCCTTTGAATGCTGGCTGGAAGGAGTAGCTGGCGTTGCTCCTTGTGCCCTGCCCCGAGGGAGCAGGCAGGGTAGCACAGTGTTACTTGGTCACCTTGATGAGAGTATCTCCTAAAGGAGTTTGTCACAGGTACAGCCCAACCTTAGGGGAACAAGCTGTGTTTATTGCTGCTTGGGCTGTTTGTAAGCAAAACCAGGGAACTAGCAAGGAGCCTCTCTCTGCAGCCTACCAGTCATGGTTAAGTGCCCTGTTCTTCTTCTCCCAGGGCTCAGAGACCTACTTGGCAGCATGCTGAATCTTCCAGTACAAACTGTCCTGCTTTGTCCTGCTGCCTCAGGGACCTCTGGATTTTCCTTTGCCATGGCAGGTCTTCGTGGGAGATGCTGTTATGTGCCTGCTATCTCTCACGTGTTAACCACGTGCTTCTCTGGAGTTGTTTTTGACTTCCTCAAGATTTCTCTCATGTGGAACATAAGCTTGCTCTAAAGCTTGTCCAGACCAGGGCATGAGTCAGTGTCAGCGCTTATGTGTGGAGAGTATTGTGAGAAGCAGAACGCCTCAGATTTTCTGACAACAGAACAGTATATTTTGAGCATTCCCACTAAGAAGAAATGCCCTTAGTCAGTGTTTTATTTATTTTTAGGTTACAAAACCAGGTGTCTGCATATATGAGGTGGTAGAAATCCTCCAGATAATATTAAAAAAAAAAATGAAATAGGCAAAATAAAATCTATTCTAAAATATCAGTGAGCTGATTTTAAAAATAAATGAATGTGAGTGCCATGACAAGAGGAGCATTCCAGGGCAGTGCACTGGCTGGATTGGAGTTAAAAGTGTCTGGTCGCAGTTTACCCATTATATGCTGTCAAGGTCTCACACAGTATTTCCTGTTTTATAACAGCAACTCAGGCATGAGAATCTTGTGAACCTGCTGGAAGTGTGTAAAAAGAAGAAACGATGGTATCTGGTGTTTGAATTTGTGGATCACACGGTGCTTGATGACCTTGAGGCATTTCCAAATGGCCTAGACTACAGCAGGGTTCGGAAATACTTATTTCAGATTATGAGAGGAATAGCGTTTTGTCACAGTCATAATGTAAGTATGCACAAGAAGTCAGCTCTGCTGTTAACCTTGAATGAATAGATACAAAACCGTATATTTTTGATGTATATTAAAACTGAAAGAAATAAAGCTTTGGCTGAAAAGGAAGAGGCAGGGCAGAAGAGCTGGACTGAATTTCATAAAAAATGTCAAAGCTTGATGTCAGCTAATCCGGTAGTCTGTCTCTGATTGAATTGTGAGAATGTTTCAAAGGAAGGGTCCAGAAGTCTGTGGGCATTCAATACTTGGTGGCACCTGATTGTAGCTTGGTTTGTCTTGCAGAGGGAGATAGTCTCTCTTTCAAAAGTTTGATTTTGATGGTGTCTATGTAAACACATAGGCTTGCTTTTTCTCTTCAGTATTTTTAGATTTTTGTTCTCACCTGATTTCTAACAGGTTTGCCAATTTAATCCGAGTTGTGTAACTATATATATAAACACACACACTCATTTATTTATTTTTATGTTTGGGAAACTGTGTCTCTTAGGGATTCCTAAAATACTCCTCACATTTGACTGCAGAACATGCCCATGACCCTTGCAATACTTAACAGCCTTTAAGCTTGTGTTCAAGGCCAGATTTTCAAGCATAATGAATTGTGCCTTTAAAATACCTGCAGAACATATGCAGAGAGATACATAAAATAAATGTTCTGTGTGCAAAAATTAGAGGTTCTGTGTTTGGCTGCGCACTTGGATCGGCACTTGTTCATTGACTGTGTGCACGTAGCTGTCTTTTACAGGAAACTGTGTCTCTTAGGGATTCCTAAAATACTCCTCACATTTGACTGCAGAACATGCCCATGACCCTTGCAATACTTAACAGCCTTTAAGCTTGTGTTCAAGGCCAGATTTTCAAGCATAATGAATTGTGCCTTTAAAATACCTGTAGTTTAAACACCTGCAGAACATATGCAGAGAGATACGTAAAATAAATGTTCCTGTGTGCAAAAATTAGAGGTTCTGTGTTTCGCTGCGCACTTGGATCGGCACTTGTTCATTGACTGTGTGCACGTAGCTGTCTTTTACAGAATCTGTGTGTTTCCCATGCCTGCAAAAATGTAATTTTCTACCTGGATGTGAGAAAGCTACTATTTTTGGTGAGCCACTCAATGTACTATGTAGGAATGAGAAACCTATTTGTCTTGACTTGCTTTTCTCTGTGCAGATAATACATCGGGATATTAAGCCAGAGAACATATTAGTTTCCCAGTCAGGAGTTGTAAAATTATGTGACTTTGGATTTGCCCGTACCTTAGCAGCTTCTGGGGAAGCTTACACGGACTACGTGGCAACTCGATGGTACAGAGCTCCAGAGCTGCTGGTGGGAGATATCAAGTATGGCAAGTAAGACTGGCATGCGAGGCTGCAGAAGGGTTGTGGGCTTGTGGGTGGTACAGAGGGGGATGCTCTGTGTTTTAGGGAAGTAGGGGACTATGTCTTGGCAAATGGGTTAAAGGGATGCTGTTCAGCATTCCCTGGTTATTCGCTTGGAAAAGTTTAAGCCTTCCTCTTCTCTCTCCCACTCTGCAGCTGACTACTGCCAGTGCTAGGCTTTCCTGGCTCAAAAGGTGAGGAGAGCCCTCAGCATTCCTGGTCTGCTGTCTAGAGGAGCTTTTCAGTTGCCGATGCTAGTACCGGGGGAGGCTATGATAGACCTCCCTTCTGTGCAGTTGGAGTGATGGAGGGAAGGCAGAGAAGTCCCTCCAAACTATTCTAGACAGACATTTCAGGAGGGAGGAGGTGGGATTAATGAGATTTTTTTTTCTTACTGGGATCCGTGTCAGAACTTAAACTGTGTTATTCGCAGGTCTGTTAGTACAATTGTGCAGGTTTATATATGCCCCTGTATTACTTAAACTTAATTTTCAGTAAATGTGCCTGAAGAGCAGATGCCTGCAGAAAGAGGAGCTGCTTACCTTTGTGCTCTCTAAAGTGCAAGGTTCCACTAATGTGTTATGCTGTATGAGTATTTCTGAAGCGTTGTGTTTCAGAACCTGATTTTACATGTCAGGCTTCTGCTGGCATTTGTGTGCTTCAAGAGCTGAATCTTTGCCATTCATCAGAGCACTTGTAAGCTTGGAACACAGCTGTCTTGCTGTTTAGGGGGGCAAAGCTGTCCTCCAGGCTTGTAACCTGCTGAAGATGTGCTGTGCGCTGGCCTGGCTCAGCCTTTAGGTCAAAGAGACGAATGAAGCCATGCTGAACTGGGGTGTTGTTATTTTGTCATTTCCAGGGCTGTGGACGTGTGGGCTATTGGCTCTCTGATAACAGAAATGCTTACAGGAGAGCCCCTTTTCCCTGGAGATTCAGACATTGACCAGCTCTACCATATCACCAAGTGCCTGGGTAAGAACAGCCTGTTGGGCTCCTAGTGCCTGCGTAGTAATGAAGGGGTCAAATACATTTTGAGGGGGGGAGTAGGGTGTGGGGAGAAAGGCTGTGGTATGTGCTGAACTATTTCTGGGAACGTGCACTCTTAGCGCCTCTTACAAAGGGGGAGCTAGGAGCTTGCGAGTGCAGCATCGATTCATGGTGCACAGGTAGAAAGAGAACAACCCAGGCTGTAGCCCTTACGGTAGTGCTGACCCAGTGTTTCAGTCTCTCAAATGTTTCACGGGACTGTTCTGTATTTCTTCCATGTGGTTGCTTTGTTTGTGTGATTCCAGGTAATTTAATTCCGAGGCACCAAGAGTTATTCTATAAAAATCCCCTCTTTGCTGGCATGAGGTTGCCTGAAGTGAAGGAGGCTGAATCTTTGGACAAACGATATCCCAAGCTCTCTGCTGCAGTGCTAGATTTAGCCAAGGTAATTAACTGATCATTTACTGTGAACATTTCTCTGTTTACTTGTCCTTTGCCTTAGGGAGCCGAATACAGCCTACGGGAAGGGCTGGGGCTGTTAAACTGACATTCTCTCAACTACCCATGCAATGAGCAACTGCTTGGGTTGGTGGCTTAGTGAGGGCTGCAAGGGTACAACAGCTACCATCCTGGGTGACGGGAGAGACTAAGCCAGTCATCTCCAGAGCCAAAATGGTCACTGCATATCCTCCAGGGAGGATTTGTAGCATATACTGCCCCACTAATTAAGTTTTCCAAGGAGATTTGAAAGGTGAAGAAGAGCTTGTGTGTTGAAACAGTCATCTGTACACCTCACTGCATCAGTTGATCTTTTGAAAGGTCTCCCAACAAGCTCTGCCCCTCATCTGCTACCTAAGTGGATGCTTTGTAGATAATACACAGCCCCTTACTTCTTCGTCACTAGCGGAGCTGTGTGGAATTAGTGTTTCCTGCCAACCCTCCCGCTATCTGCTGGTGGAGGCACTGCAAGCAAGTGGGTTTGTATGGGATGGCATCCGAACACGTCCCTTGCTCTTGGAGCTATGTGCCTACTGTGTGGGAGTTAGGAAGCCTACAACTTTGTAATAGATTCTGAAGAATCCTTCCAGGGAGTGTTTTTTGTTTTTTCAGCCAGTGGTCTGGAGCACTGATATGCTGGGTAACTGAAACAACCTAAAAACCATGTGGTTGTATTTGAAATGCCTAATGATCAAACCAGATTCTAAAGCCTCAGCGAAACAAATGTAATTGAAAACAGGGGAAGTTTACTGAGAGCAGAGTGATCTATATGTATGACAGGTATTCTCTGTGCAATGAGTCTTTGTGAGCGTTAGTGATTAGAATGGAAGCAGCCAGCAAACTTTAAACTTTTTTGGTAGTGGTGTCTCTTGGGCTCATCTCAGTATAACCGGCCCTAGAACGGGGAGTTTTGCAGCTGTTTTCTTGACTTCACTCGGAAATGCTAAAGCCTTTGTTTCATTTCTAATGTATTTGCCTTCTAATGTTTACATTGATTTGACAGAAGTGTTTGCAGATTGATCCAGACAAAAGACCATCCTGTGCTGAACTCTTGCAGTGTGATTTCTTTAACAAGGATGGATTTGCTGAAAGGTAAACAGTTCACTTCTTGCTGAAAGCAGGCTCATATTCGAAGGAAGTTAAGCAGTTGCACTTGAAGGTTGTATGCTGGGTTTGCAGAGCTGACAGCTGCCGAATGTCTTGGTTTTGTTTGGTTTTAGCCTTCCTGGAATTAGGAGAATGGTTGAAAGGGAACGTGTTGCAGTGGCATGTTTGCCTCATTACCTTGTCACGACATTAATTCATCAGTGTGCGCGCCGAGTGTTACACCATATTGGGTAGCATAGTCTTACACTGTATTCGCTGTCTGCATCTACACCAGACTGGGATACAAACACCTTTATTGCTGTCATATGAAAAGCGTGTGCTTGTAAGATTTCATTTATTTTAATGGATACGTTGTATTTGGCTGGCTTCTCATTAGTTAAAAAGTCATGGCTTAAAAGGCTGTAGGAGGCTGGGCTGAACACCAAGTGATGATGATACAGAGATTAACAGAGGCCTCTCCTCTTTTTCTTTTTTTTTTCTCCTTATATGGAACGTAGATTTACTCAGGAGCTTAAATTAAAGATTCAGAAAGATGCCAGAGACCATCAGCTACAAAAAAAATCAAAAATAAGCAAAAGGGACAAAGATGATGTTTTAGAAGAAAGAAAAATACTTGGTATCCAGGTTGGTCCATCTTTTTTTAAAAAAAAAAACTGGGTTTTTTTGTTTTTAATGTTTTAAAATCGCTATATAACTATGTGCAGCAGTTTAAGTTCATAGCAAAAATATAAGCATATTTGTCCATTTCATTTTTTTAAAAGAGACTAGGTGAGTGTGATGTGCCAGGGAAGCTCACCTTTGGAGGCCACTGTGAGTCTAAACAGCTCTGAAGACCTTGTTGCCCGATTCAAGGCAGTGCATTAGGCCTGCGCCCCGCAGCTCTGGTGCTCAGTGCAATACAGCCTGCAGGCTGTTGTGTGGAAGTTCTATGCCTTTGACTCTAGCTGTTTGGCCGCTACAAGGTTGCTCCAGTGCTTGGCTTGGCAGTCCACAAGTTGCCATTTGGCCAGTCCCTTGCAGGTGAACTACATCGTGATGCAGTTACCAGCAAATACGGAGCTGAAAGGATAATCAATTACGAAGCATAACTCATGTTAAATCACAAAAACATGCTTGTGTGCTGTCGCTTACCTGTGTTAAAGCCCTGTCTCCAAAATTATTTTGCTTTCAATCAGATACTAAGGAGTAGACACTTCAGAGTGACTTTGAGGTGACATTGGGCTCAGTTCTTACTTAATGTTTTTGGAAGTGACACAGGATGCGGCTATTCTTCCTCCATCATTTCTGATCCCATTCTAAGGTGACTTATTTACAGAGGGTGCTGGAACCCTGACGAGTCTCCTCCCATTTGATGGAAAACAGAGGTTTTCTACTACAAGCAATTCCATCTCCATGAGTTCTTTGCAGAATCATGCAGGTTTAAGCTTTTGACTTTTTTCCCTATTTTTTTTTATGTGCTGCTCCAAGCTGCTTTTTAAACATGACTGTGAGAAAAAGACGATGCTTATCTTCTCAAACAGGATTTCAGCATTGACCAGAAGAGCAGAGATGCAAAGCTATTAAAGGTGAAGTGCTCTAAAGCTGATGCAGAGAAAGCAAACCGATCCTCCAACCTCAGCTCCCTCTACGACAGCGCGATCAACCCATTTAAAATAAGCCCTCAAACCAGCCTAAAAGATTCCAGCAGCAGCTTGGACTATGCCAAGAATGCAGGCATAGTTATCCCTCCCATCAGCCAGAACCTTTGTCCCACTGCAGTTGGGATGGGGCCTGTGCCTGGGAACCTTAATTACAGGTATGGGAGCAGAGCTAGAAGAGCTTGTATCCATCATCCCTGTTGCTGAGGAACTGTCATGTCCTGAAAGAGGTGCAGGGTGATGAGGTGGGAACGCGAGATGTGGGTTTTGGGACAGGACACTGCCAGGAACAGCACTTGGGTGGAGGATTGTACATGGATAAGAAAGCCCGGCTTCACCTCCAGCAGCTGTGCATGTCCACAGAGGCACAGGGTCCCTGTGTTGCTGCATTTGGCAAAACTCTGCTGAACAGCAACAGTTCGCCAGCTGCTGTGACGCTGGCCTTTCTTTGACTCGTGACTTGTCCTTTGGACCAAACTTCTCTGTTAACTGAGCTCACAAAGGATATTCTCCCCTTGAGCATTCTTCCTAAGCATTTAATGACAGTGTTTCTGGATGTCTTGCATTTGTTGTTTTTGTCTTCACCATGTTACCCCAGTTAATACAAAATTTGGGGCATTTTTGATTACAGAGTTGATGAAAAGAGTAAAAAGTACTTGAACCCATTTCTAAAACAACGGAAGCATTCTCCAACGGGCCGTTACAGCGTAAGCTTGACATCGGTAAGTCATCTGTCTTTTCCCCTGGCAAAGCAAAAATTAATTGTCAACTGAAGTATGTGATTTATTGTCAAGAATGCCGTTTTTTGCAACCTTCACCATAACTCCAAACTAGAAACATTATTTTCTTTACCCCTTTTTTCCTACAGGTGTGTCATCTGTTACCCTTTGCTAATAATTATCTTATTGTCCTCTGACACAAAATATGTTTCATATTTTAAATTAGGGGAGCAGTCTGACATCCATGGCCTCCTGCCTAGCCAGGAAAAGTAGACCATGTGTGCTGTGCTACTGAAGCAGAATTGAGGATTTGGATTTAACATGGTCAGGGCCTTATTTAGTCATGTCATAAATGCATTAAAAATTGATAATGAAAACAAGTGAATTGAAAGCTTTCCACTGCACTCACTACCTAGGCAATATTCCTTCCATGCCAGCAGGAACACTGGCCTCTTTACAGATAACTAATCTGAGCCATTCTCCAAGTGTTGTATTTCGTCTCTCTCAGAGCAGTCTTGCTTAGATGATTGGGGTTTTTTTCCGTGGCTGTTGTGTTGTGTTTAATGTATAAATGACACTTTAGCAGAATGGATTCCTTCACACACATTAAAGTCTTCTCTTTTACTCTTGCACAAGTTCCAACTACGGTGGAACACTGCTGTGTTGATGCATTTTTAAGCTTGAAAATAGCTTTGTTTTTCCCATATTTTCATGAGCTGGTACTTATGCCCCTGATTACAGGTTACTAATGAAAAAAACATCCTTCAGGCAAATAGGAAAAAATGGGAATTCTCCAAGACAGATGTGCGTTTGCCAGAACTAAATCATCTCCCTGAACTGAGAGGAGTGGAAGGTATGAGCTTTGATGTCCTCTAAATAAGGACACTAAATAAGTGGCAGGAAGCAGTGTGCATTACAACAGTCAGCTCTTGCTTCCTTAACATCGTATGCATTGGTTGTGTTTTGCAGCATGGCATCCCAGGTTTCTGAAAAAGGAAAATAAAACAGTTTCAGAGTCCCGTGTTCCCTCCCTTGCTGCTATTGACCTCCATAACCCAAGTCTGGCCTCACAGCAGGTAACAAAGCAATAAAATAGTTTGTGCTGCTCAGTATTTGCTTGGTTTGGGACTTTCTGAACAGCGTGACCCGCAAATTTCCAGTGTGTCTCCTAACAGAAGCAGAGCTTGCCTTGGTTTCTTAACCGTCTAAGTAAAAGGACCTGAGGCGTTATGATGGGGGAAGAGAGAAGGGTCACACATGAAACATGGGGCTCTGTTTGTCTCTCTGAGATTAGCTAAGTACTAGATTCTCACTGCTAAGACAGACAACATGAATTGTTGCTGTTTCAGCTGGCTGGATCAAGGTGCAAGTAAGCCTGATTTACCAGAGTTGGAGAGACCAGGAGGGACATGGGTTTTGAGGAGGACTGTTCTGGCTGTGTTAGATATTGAGGGGCTGAGTGCAGTAGGGATGGAGAATGTGTAGGAGCCAGGCGTAGGGAGAGAAAGGGAAAACTTGCAACTTTCTTAAAGATTAGTTCCTCAGTAACATTGAAATGTTTGAGAGGTGAGTAATTCCATAGGCAAGTCACTTTGGCTACCTTGCTTCCGGTTGAGATTTGGCAGACCATATTGGGGCAGGGCAAGCATTTTTGAAGTCTGATTTGATCAAAGAACAGATTTGGTTTAAGTAACATGTTGGCATTGCGTATGTCCCTAGAAGGTGGTTTCTGATTGTTCTCTCCATTTATACTACAGTTGGAAATTGACCATCTTTTTTTGTTGGTTTTTTTTCTTTCTTTCCCAACTTACAGCTGTCGGGGACGTTGATGCCCGATGCATCAGAAGCCAGCTTCCCCAGAGTTGAGCACTAGCCTAATGGAGAAGATGACACCTGCCTGTAAAAGGTAGGCTTTAATTTCTGCATCGTAGCCTTCTGGTGGCTTTCAAATGGACAGTTTCATGAACACTTACCTAGTTGGGAAGTGCAATGGGAAAATCCTTTTACACTTCACATTCTCGGTTAGGACAGCTAGCTACAACAGACTTCTTATTGAGGGCAGCATGCAGCTTTCTTTACGGAGGCTAAAATTGGCTGTGGCAGGTAAATTGTTTTCCTGAGCTGAGGTGCTGGGCATTGGTGTTGGAAATTAAGCGGCTCATGAATCTGGGGGTTGAGCATGCTGATAGGATAACAAAAAGGGGAAACTGGCTGCCTTTATGTGAGGAGTGGGGAAAATGGGTTGTATGTACAGCACTGCCAAGTGCATCACAGTAAATGGACTTCCTTGCAAGAAAGGAGAAAAGCGTTTTGGGGAGCCTATCAAGCTTAACATTAGGGAAAATTTTTAGTAACCATGTCATGAAATCGAAATTTTTTTAATGTAGCTGTTGATACCTCAGTGCTCGCCAAGCATGAGACAGGAGTCTGGGAGAGAAGGAGGCTTAGGAAAAGTCTTGGATGTGGGGTTGACTTGTAGTCTTAAGATTGAAGTACTAAGTTTGAACTCCGCCACTCTGCACTTTCACTTAGCATTGCATCTACCGTTCCAGATTGTTTTAAGCTGAGGCTTTTAAATGTGGTTTTAATAGTTTCTCATCTTGCCCATTGAAAGACATGCAGTTCTCTTCTTTCAGACAAAATGACTTGTTTAAACTCATAGAAAAAATTGTGTGGTTTTGTTTGTTGTTTTGCTATTTTTCTATTGGGGTATTATTACCTTTTGTTGCTCAGCAACTTCCAGGGAGTCTGCTGTATGTGTTGGGGTTTGTCTCATCCTCTTGAAAGTGAGAACTGCAGTGCTTAGCTGAGGGTTTTTACTGTCGTGATCACCCCTCTTTCCTCACTGAGGCTGGGCGGAAGGACTGCACCTTCCAGAGGGAGCAGAAAGTTGGGGAGAATGAAGAGGGAAGGAGGCCCCTGGAAGGGTCTTCAGAGGCTGTGCTCCAAAAACTCACCGGTTCTGTTGGAACCTTGTGCCCTGTGTAGATGGGCTTTACTCAATGCTCTGGGTGCGCTGCTGCTGCCAACCTGGATGTGATCACACACCTGCCCCTCGGGGGATTCTCCGTGTGGCTGCAGAGACCACCAGGCACCACAGCTTCCCTCCTCCCTTACTCAGTGTTAGTTACAGATAGCCACAAGCGTGTCACGGCAATGCTGTTCACATGCAGGTGGAAACTGTGCATCTTAGGTTTTTCTTCTGGGCTCCGGTGTTTCCTTTTTGAGGAGAGGGAGCAACTGCTGACACTGAAATCTCTGCGCCAATGCTGCACATACTCTTAATCTATACGAGTGTATTTGTCACTTATATTCACGTGATGTGATGGCTTAATGCTAATAGGAAGAAAGAAGAAAAACCGTTGGGATGGGAAGCAATCCTGATAATAGAAGTGGGGAAAAAAGAAACCTTACTAAAGTTGTCTCATCTATGAAGCACAGAGGTGTAAATGCACAGCTTTAGCAAGGTAAGGACGTGTAATAAGTCAAAACAAAGGAAGCGTATAATCAGGGAGTACCTCTGTGCTTTTGTGAGCCTGGCCATAACATCGTTCTGCTTTTCTCCTCTTGATGCAGGTGGCTGAAACAGTGGGAACAATCTGCCTGAGTTTCCAGGTGCTAAAGCTGCAAGGTCTCTGTAGGAGAGAGGAGGATCCTTTACTCTCTTGTTGGCGCAGCGGACTGCCATGGGAAGTGGCTCAGGTCCGGTCAGAGCACAGAGCTCACGCTGCCATTGCTGCTGGATTTCTTGCATGCAAAACAGCTCTTGAAATGTCACCTTTCTGGCCTAGGGCCAGGTCATGTCTGAGGTTGCTCTGAGAAAAATAGTGGTTATTGGTGTGTGACAAGGGCAGAGGCTGGTTTGGAGGATTTTGAAGGAAGCTGGGCTTTCTCTTGTCTAACTGCTGCCCTCCTGAAAGTTTTCTTTTAAAATTAATAGTGAAGAGAGTAGATAGCTGCTGAATTTGCCATTTTTTGGTGGGCTACCTGATCTGTATTGGAAAGCACCTTTGCCTTGACAAAAATGTCAGGGAAGAAAATGGTTGTGCAAGAAATACAACGTTTAAATGTGTAAATGTTCCCAGCTGTTCCTTTGAAACCCTTGCTAATGCTCAGCAGCATGTGTGACCTTGTGTGAGGTTCCTTTTCCCTCCATGCTTTCGTCCCCCAGTCTTTGGGCGGTTGTCTTTTGGGTGTTTAACTGGGCCTTGTCTGGCCACGCTGGGTGAATGTCTGGCTGCTCTTAATGGCAAAGAAAGAATATCGGTGTACAATAGTGAGCCATGTACCGAGTGGCATGTGAAATGGCTTCTGTGAGTGCTCACTACCTCACTTAAGTCATCAGTCCTTTAGGTTCCTTGGAGGAATGGGACATGTAAGTGTAAAACTCAACGATGGCTTGTGGGGAGGGAAAGATAGCATGGCTTTCATCTTGGGGCTGTTATGAGACTTTTGCTTCACTGCCCTCGAGTCGGCTGTAGTCAGTTCTGTGGTGTCCCGACATTGCTCACAACTCTCTCTTCTGGCAGCTCGAGCCTGCTGTCACAGCTCGCACCCCTATATGGTGTAGTTAATTGTGGAACTTGTCTTTCCACAAAATATGGCCTTTCCCATCAGTGTATCATGGCAGAATACAGTATGACTGTTGTCATATTTAGAGCTTTATGGCTATGCTGTGTTTTGACATGTACATTAAAATTTGTAAATAAAAGGATATTAAAATTCAAAATTTCTTGGTACTAGTGTGTGCTCACAACTGTAAGATGTGCTCACTTAGTCTTCCCTGGACTTGGTGTTACATCTGCTCATTTGTATCGGTGGCATTACCTGCATTGAAAAATAGGACTTTTGAATCAGTTTTTATTTAATAGTTGACATCAAGTTTCTTGCAACCGTTTACAAGCACAGGTTCCTGGTATCCCTCAGCAGCATCCAGGAGCGCTTAGCTGACGGTGCTCATCCAGCGAGCCCTTTACCTTTCCAGCTCGGCTGGCCCGCTGGCGATAGCACTGGCACGTTTCCACGGCCCTGCTTTTTCTTCACTGCTAACTATGAACTGCCCCAGGGTAGCCCAGTTGTACCCAGCTAGCCATACCAGTCATTTAGCTAGCCATGGGCAAATGTAACCAAGCTACTTGCCTAAAATTGACCTACAGAGAATTCAGCAAGGCCCCAGTGTTGTCCCACAAGTCGTGTCTGTTAGCCTGTGTGCATTGAGTCAACCCACGCACAGGGTCAAGATACCGATTTATTATGAGATCGCGCACCGTCGGGCGGTAGGTGGTACATCCACATAGCTGGCGCCCTTCTCTGCAGTTGTTCGTACAATTTATACTTTCAGTTCTGGTTAGTACCCGCCTATAATTCTGCCTCCTTTCCCAGGATTGATTAGTAATTTACATGTGATTACACAACCAGTTCTCTGTACTACATATGCTCATGGGTTAGGGTCTTCACCTGGGCTGGGGTCTTCTGACCTGTGGGCATGATTTTTAGTATTATTATGAAATTATAATGAGCATAATTCATCTAAAGGACACTCTTGACAGTTTCAAGACTTATGTTAAACAATTTTAAGGAAGCACATATGATCCAAGATGTCCCTTTCATCAAGGATGACCCCCTCCTGATTAATAGTTCCTTTACTTAATCATCTTGTCTGTTTGAGGGGCATATAGACCTCGCGCTAATTTATTGTTTGCTGATTTTCCAGCTAATTATTTCTGATGAACTACAACTGTAAGTTTCAGTGACTACACCAGTGGACAGCACAGCCCCAAGCTGGGGCTGGGTACCTCTCCCAGCGCCGAGATGCTGAGTCTGCGCACCCCTGGGCGGTGGGTCCTTGTCTCGGAAAGAGCAAAGAACTGGAAAACATTCCGGGAAACCTCCCTGCTGTCCAGCTGCGGGGCTGCTTTCCCCCATGCTGCATCAGATGGCCGAGACTTTCAGTTTTATTATTTGGGGTGGGCAAGAAAGGAAGGGTTTAGGGGAATGGAGGGGAAAAAAGGGTGTGTTGGGGGGAGGTTTTAGAGGAATGAGGAGGAAAAAAGGAAGAGTTTGGGAGGGAAGGAAGGTTTTGAGGGAGAGGGAGGAAAGACAGGAACGTTG
>NW_009628320.1:21639-40164 GCF_000690535.1 Cariama cristata | reverse complement strand
CTGAAGCAGATCCTGACATTGTGCACAGAGCCTACGAACCTTGCATGAAAGATGTCAAAGCAGAGAGTCTTTGCATTCATAGCGTATGTCTGTTTTCAGCTGGTGGCATTGCAACGGTCTTTCTAATCATCACAGACTCCCCACTGAACCCAATTTTGGTTTGAAAGAACTGAGTTCTTTCATAATAGTTTGTTCATGGCTCTGGGACTCCTGGTTAGCAAGAAAAGCAATGAGTATTTTTCTTCACAACAGCTCAGTAAATTTCCCTAGTTTCCTGGCTTTCCGCAGAGCAATCCCAGAGAAGGGCAATGTTCCTACTGCCCTCTACACTGGTGCTCTCAGCCTCGGCTGTTACAGCCCTGTAAGACCAGAAATGTGTAAGTAAGAGAAATAGAGCCTACCTGACAAGAAAATTGACTATTTTAATTCTATTTCCATTCACATTCTAATTATTCTTAAATTAGTGGTAACTATAAATTCATAGAAATCTGAAGTCCATCACATGGGGCATGATTCATTTACCCTTTCCATGAAAACAGCCCACTTCTTATGTGGGCACAAAATCTAGTCAAGATTATGTCACTGATTACAGATATAGCTCAGATAAGTTACACTCAAAATTTTGTAATGGGCAAAAAAGGAATTCAATGGTACGTAAAATCAAGAATTTCTTGTCAGGATAAGTAAAATCTTAATAGCCTAATCAAAGAGGTATCATTAGCGCAGATCTAATCATTATAGAAAAAGAAAAGAAAAAAAGAAAATAAATACTGTTACAAAAAGAAATAGTCTCAATAATAATAGTATAGTTAAAATTGCATACATTATTTCTAGATTCTCCCCTTTTCCAGCTGTTTTGCTCATGCTTTCACAACTCCCCAGGGTCCTGCTGGTGAGGTCTTCAGTCTGGTGAGGAGAAGAGCAAGTGGTCAGCATCTCAAGTCCTTTGCTTGGAGGAGCATGATGACGGTGAGGGTTTCTTCTTCTTTACTTTAGGATCTGTTTGGGAGTTATTTTATGTTTGGTAATATGCTTTACACTTTGGTCTTTCTTCATTGGTCTGTAAGTTACATTACATCCAAATTTACAGTACATATGGGGCCTTTTTCACATTATACAATTGTTCTTTGTTCCCTTTTTTACCCCTAAAAAGCTGACTTTACCCAGCTTCAGGTCTGCATTTGTTTAATCACCAATGATGCATTGTTTATAGCCATAGGCTCTCCAGTGCTGGCCTGTGCCTTGCCTCTCATCACCCCATGACTGTTCCCCTGCTCCACATCCCGCATCCTCAAGGGCTCTGCTAACATACCAGGACTGTATTCCTCTACACTGTGTCACCATCTTAGTAATAAATATTTCATTCTACACAGAATAATGGCTTGTTACAGCTATCTACATAAAAACTATGGTTGTACTACACAAAGATAAGCAAAAGTAAAATAAATTAAGTATAGCCATCTGGTCTTTAGAAAAATTACTGCTGTGGCTAAACCATGAAAAAACAAAGCTCCAGGCAGTCCAAGAAAGGTTCAGACAAAATTAGCCCAAGAAGCCTCGGTCCTGAGGACTTGCAAACTCACTGTAGCACCTGTGGCACATTAATAACAATTACAGTACTGTATTTAATGGGTTATGGAGCTACAGGTAAGTGGTAAACAAATGCCCTAATGCATTAGTAAGTGTTAATTAGTGTGTAATTAATAATGTTGTATTTTGCATTACCAAAGACTGTACAGGACATTACAGTTACCTCACAACAAAGAACCGAGTCTCCAAAAGAGAGCTGTGCATCCCAACAGCACCTGACAGAGGAAATACCATAATGGACTCCATCACAGCAGCCAGTCTGTGGACAGACCACTTCAATTTTCAAAGCCGCCAGTCTTGCACTGCTCTCAAGCACTGCATCAATTCTTTTGCAAAATGTATACACCAATTTGAAATTGGTGAATGCACAGATAATGACAGCTAATCTTGTGCATTTTACTATTTGGAGGGAAAACATATATTAAAAGATCTAATTAATTATTTTGCAGAAGTGATTAGCTTATTGCAGTGCTCTAAAACTGAAACCCTGAAAACTCAGCTCATCTCTAATTACTGTGAAGAAACCTAATGTTGGTCATGTTGGACACCATTAAGATGCAACAAACACTTACCCTCAATTAAATGCTGAGCATCTTCCTCAGTTTCATCTGTCACTCACGGCAATGCATCTTCCCAGGGTGTGAGACAGGAGAAAATCCTCCCAATGAAGAGGGCTTTCTCAGTGCAGACAAGATGAATTTTGCTATCAGATTTCTCTGAAAGGCATCAACATAATGCTGAAACAAAATACCAGTTTTTGAATTTTCCAAAATTTCATGGTCACAATTTTGACAAATTTCACCATTTGTGGCTTTTCATTTTGAAACAATTATTTTTTATTAAAAGTTGAACAAAACATGAGGTGAATAAAAGCTTACATAACTCAAAAAGAAAACAACACATCTTTTTCTACTGAGTATCAGGATAACTTAATTTTCAGGACTTCGTTACTTAGTTCACCAAAAAGCTCAAAAAAGTCTGTTATTTTGCCAATATGAAAGTTTCTCAAGGTTTTAATCCATTTGTAAAATTTGAAAAACTTACATTTTTGTTGTCTCTGATTGATTATAAATAATTCTGATGCACTAGCAAAGTTTGTTACTTAAATCTACAAGCTCAGATGATTCAATGTACATTCATCAACCTGTATATTAAGAAGAGCACCATTTATATGGTATTAATGCATCATCTACTGATGAAGAGAGTGATAACACTATCTGGGAAACCCAGTGGGAAGTAGTATTTGAAAAACAGGTCTGTGTATCAGCAGCTAATATTAATAATCAGACAGATTTACATTAGCAGAAGGTTCATAAATTCAAATAGTAATCTCATTAACTATCTATCAAAACTGTGGGTTACTGGCAATCCCCTTGGGGTATGTTCACACTCCGTAGAACCTTGGTGAGTAAAGCAGTTCGTTAAATATAGACTGTCCTAAGTCTGAGGCTTCAACTCAAGAGAGATGGGGCCAGATGGACGTGGCTTGTTAGAGGACTTGGTCCTAGCTCTAACAAGCTACGTACCCCTCCTGTCAGCTCTTGGGCAAACAAGCAGAGTGGAGGCAGGAAACAAAGCCAAGTACAGCTGGCTAATAAGGTATGTAATTTCCTCATTTCTTTGCATTCACTTTCCAAAGCTAGCAACTTTTTTATTGACTTTGTCCTTTAGTAGCTTAAAATTCATTTTGTTCTCCATCAAAATCTTGTGTTATGTTCAGAGTGACTTAACTGAAGGCAAAACAGAGACCTGTGGCCAGTGTGCCTCTTGCAGATTCCTGTACCCAGAGTTGAGTCCTCGTTCTACTAACCTGCGAGGGTTTGATACAAGGTGCTGACCATGAGTCTTAAAGGTAGAGAGGAAATTTCTTTTATTAAGTGTTGGAGTCTTCATGGCCTGCAGCAAGGCAGCAGCAAAGGAAGCTAAGTTTTCATATTCAAATACCAGCTGATAGTACTCACCCAGTTCTATTTCCATGTTCAGAAAGTCAACTGTTTTTTCTAAAATGTATCTGGTTAAGGAGATAATACCACCCCTCTACTCAGTACTGAAGGAGAGGACTAACCTCCCAACCCAAATGAAGATGACTTGTGCCAAGCACTACCTGATGTCTTGCTCTGAGTAGTACCTACATCTGAGGAACAGTCAGGTTTCAGATCTGACCTGACCCCACGTACCGCTGGTTAGCTCCATCCAGTTTCCCTGTTCAGTAGTTTGTCTGGTTTGCATTCTTTCCTGACATCTCCCCATGAGCTGCTTTGGGAACTGAGTCACTTGGGATTTCACTCTAGGCAGAAATCACCTAAAAATTACATGTGGCAACACTCTGCACCACAGTGCTTGAATCCTTTTTTGGAACAAATTTTTTTTTTTTTACTTGAAGATGAAATATCTACCGTCCTCAGGAAAAGAGAGTAAAAGGGTGGTTGCTGCTAGGAATTAAATTTTCTTGTGTTTTTTTTGGAAGCAATAAGACACCAAACATTATTGCCTTGCTAGACGCTAAAAGGGTAGCAGAACATGCATGGACGTACAAACTGGTTTGATCTTTTTCTCAACTTTTAGTTCCAGTTACGTATCAAACTACATAGCTGCAAGGAAAACCTAAGAGAAACCCTTCCTCTTTTAAGCTTTAGTCTGAACCTACACCAATTGTTTTTGTTCTTTGTACTTTTTCACTATATCAGCTAGCATTTGCTAAACATACTGAAGTAAAATCTTTCCTGCACACTTTAGCCAGTAACTCCACTAAAATCAAGACCTTGTTAAGTAAGGATAGCAGATTCACACTGCTGTTGAAATAGTTAATATGACAAGAGAATGCACATTTAATGCAAAAAAAAACCCAAAAACAAAACCAAAAACTAATGATTTGGCTGACAACTGTGGAGTAATGCAAGTAGAATCATTGCCATTTAAATTTTATACCTCACTGGAACAACTGTTTAATGCAGAAGGTGCTTCAGACATAGGGATTGTTGTTTAGTTAAAAGTAATTATTGGGAAGATCTGAGAGTAAAACTAATTCCTAGGGATAGAGCGTGTATTATCGTAGCCACTGCACTGATAAATATGACTCTGATAATCTTATGATTAAAACGTGCTCAAGCAGACCCTGGCAAAATAAATTGCAATAGATATAAAGAAAATGTAGATAGAGAGAAATGTAAAAATAAAAAAAAGACTTTTCACAAATAAAAGGCCCATTAGAACACAAAATGAATGTACTGGCACGAGGAGGTTACATGAAATCATGCGGCTGCTGTGTCCTGATTTATATAAGTGCTGTGACTCTCCGTACTTTTTTCTCCTACTTCATACCTTTTATTTTTCTCCTGAAAGGAAAAAGAGAAACTCTAATCCAACTTCGACTAAGCTATTTCAGAGTAACATTAAAGCTTTGACTTAGGCTGACAAATGACCTCCCCATAGGGATCTCTTTCTCTGCACAAAACTGGCCATTGAAAAATATTGTAATCAGACATGGTGGTGATTTTATTGGAATAAGCTTATTCATTCCTGTTGGCTGTCAAGCAAGTTTCTGCATGAACCATTTATCAAAAAATCAATGGGAGGCTTTTGAACACAATTTTTCTTGAAAACATATAGAAACACCTCAGATTCATAAATGTATTAATGTGTGTCCCTGTGTGTGTGGGTGAGTCAAATGAAACTGTGTCTGGACAATGAAAAACACCAAGTAGCTCTGAAATTCTCTCAGATGAGATTCCAGTGTGGCAAGGAAATCCCAAAGAAACTTTCCATCAAGTAGGGACATTCTGTGGAGATTTCCCAAAGCAATGGAATAAATAAATGAGCAAAATTACTTCCAGAAATGTGAAAGGTAAGATAACTGTGGTGATAAAAAATTAATAATAATCCAAGAGAGTTTCTAAAACTCAGACTGTATCCTGTGAAAAGAGGTATCCTCATCATGACCTGTTCTTGCTGGATTCTCTGCCTTGAGCAGCTGCTACAGACCAGTGTCAAGAAAAGGGATATGAGATAGACAGACCTTTTTTCTAATGTATTAGACTTATTCACGAGTTTCATATATAAAACAGTAAAGAAGAATTTAGATTAATTTAAATAGATGTTAAAAAACTCCAATTGCACAGACAGAAATAAGCAAAAAAAAAAAAAAAGTTAGCATTCTTAGTACATATCTGCAGATAAACTTTAAACTTGCTCTATGTGATTCTCAGATATTGAAAAAGGCGCATCAAATGAAAAGTTTCCATTATTTTCTTTATGCCACCATTACTCTTCAGCAGCACAGAGCTGTAGTTTCAAAGACCATGGGAATCTATGTTGATTCCTATAACTTGGTCCTGCAACCATGAGCAAACAGGTTCTGTCTGCTGAACGATGACTCAGTGATTAACCCCCACCCACTGAAGGACTACAGCCATTGGACCATTTTGACAATACTTATTGTTAATTATCTGCATCTTG
Organism: Cariama cristata; assembly: GCF_000690535.1. NCBI lineage: Eukaryota > Metazoa > Chordata > Aves > Cariamiformes > Cariamidae > Cariama > Cariama cristata. The sequence goes on along the minus strand of NW_009628320.1, from coordinate 34,119 downwards.
ATCAGGAGTTCCACCATGAAGGAAAGTAGAAGATATCTGGTGTATGATGACCTTAGGATCAGAAATAGAAATAAATGCTAAGTCTGCTTGGACCTACTCCATTATTCACTAATATATTCAGGTTATCCACTAATGTATTCAGGTTTTCCTCTAGTGCACATATAAAGACACATTTGAGTTCAAAGACAGACCAGTAACTTTTTGTTCACTTTTTGTTCAGGCTCACCAAAAAATTGCTTTGGTAAAAACATATAGAAGGACACAGGGTGTGTAAACAGAATAAATATACTTACATGAGCAGTGGTACCACATTTGTAACGTGCATAAAACAGGAAGGTAATTTTACTCAAACAGGCATGGAAAAGTAGATGTGCAGAGAAAGAAAGGAGATGTCATGACATTCCCTTCTAATGACACAAGGTGTGTAGAGAAAGACTGCCTCGTTTCCATGCATCCTGCAGTGTGTGCAGCCCACGGGACAAAGCTTCACAGGAGACCTCACCTTAGGCAATGTGCATTTTACCTCAATTTGAGGCTTCTGTTAATATTTCAAAAAGAGCAGTGGAGAGCTATGTATCCCAGTATTCTCACCTCTCATACTGAATTCTTTTCCATCCGTGGATGATAAATGATCACAGACATTTCATGTGGTTTGCCAACTGAGAACTGTGAAACGTGGCGTGTCAATAAGAGCGAGAACATTTCTGAAATTAAATAGATTTTGATCTGCTTAAAACACTGGAGAATTTAAAAAGTATTCTTATATCAGTAACATTTTTTTTTAAGTTCTGACTATAATATAGGAGTGTGGATGAGATGGACAGAGGGATGGAGAAAAAGACTATTGTGATCCCTAACTAAAATTATCAGAGATAAAGATAGGTTAAAGTAGCCTAAAGTAATAATGTTTGGAAGTACAGGTGGCAAAACCAAAAAGGATTAACGTGATGTAACTGTGGTAGAGAATGTCAAAATAAAGCCATTTGTTTCAGCGTGACACTGATAAAAAGACAAGGAAACACACACGAAAATTAAAAAGAAAAGAAATTTAATGAGGGCTTCAGGAAGCATTTTTCAGGCAGGGAATCTTAATACCGCAGCCTGCATTCAAGAGCAAATTGTAAGACAAAAGCTGTGTGATAATTCAAGAAACAGATATGTAAAATGTCATGCTGTTATGCTGATTACTGGCTAGATTTATGATATAAACTTCACAAATAGTATATAGAGTGGAGAGGCGGAATAAATATTCTTTCTAAAACTTAATCACTTTCTAACATGAAAAAGCTACAAGGTGATCCTTCAGAGACCAAAAATGCAACCTGCAAAAGCATAAATTTTTTTTTTTTTTTGTGGAAGCTTAAGCTTAATGAGAGGAACCTGGAGTATTCAAATCCATCTGAGACCACAAAAATATGGTATTAGCAGAGTAAATTACTCTTGTGTTCAAGCTGCCAAAAGCGATTTAGTCTGTGTACATAGAAACAAAATCACAAGATTAAATCAATATGTTTTTCCCATGTTTGTGGAGAAAAGATAATTGATTAGAATAGCAGGTCACATCTATACTAATGTACCATTCAGTAGCTGACATCGTCTCTCTATCTTTGAAAAGAACACCAGCTCATAATACTCACTTACATACCTTTTAATTACTTTGCTTTGTAGCCAGAAAATGGAAGGCTAACTCATTAACCTTCTTTGTCTTTCAAGAAGGTGTTTTTTTCTTAATGCTTATGCTTGTTTGGACCTGCAGTTATTCCCACAGACTGCAGAGGTATCTATTAGCAAAGCTGGTCAGTTGCGAGTTCTCTTTCATTGCTTAATATATTCAGCAATCTGTTCTTCGTGATTCAAACCCCTATTCCAGTCTTATCAGTAAATAGAAATTTCATAGATTATCGTTCCTATTTCTAGGTATGAAGTAGTTTTTGTAAATGCAAAAACTATTCTGTAGATTACTCTGTTGATGGCAGACGACTAAGAAAGGATCTTATAAACAATGATATAAACCACTGATTTAAAATCAAGACATTCCACTTGTAACAAGCATTTCTATTACTTATGAGTAATGACTCCTATTTAATGCATTGTTAATGCCTTCCTAAAGCAGAAGCATTAATGTGCTAGGAAGAAAAGAGAAATAGATTTCCTGCATCATTGTAGAATATTTCAAAGTCAGGACTACAGAACTGGATAAAGACAAAGAAACCCAAATTACAGAGGAGTCATCAGAAAGCAATAATTCTGTTGCCAATAGGGTGTTTTGTTTATTTTCCTATAAGAAGACCTAGAAAAAGAATAGAACCCTATAACATAAATTTCTCCAGAAAATTAAGACAGCTTTGCGCCTTTCTGCACATTGAAGATGCATTAAGGTTGCATTATGGGTGTGAAAAAAATTCAAATAATTAGAATTTGTTTCATGCTCCTCCACCCCCAAAAAGAAAAATGCATAGTCATTTCAATGGGACCACAGAGACGTGTGATTGCATCCAGTTTTGGTAAGCACCTGTGACAAGCACAAGGGAACAACTACGCACTTCAGAGCAAGCTCTGAGTGATAATAGGTTAAAACCACCTTTGTCTAATCAGTTATTTAAATACTACTAATAATCTGGGCTATGTGCCCAGCTCAACACCTATAATTTGACAGTCCTAAATCTTCTAATGTACAAAGGGTCACCTCATAGTGAGATCAGTGATTTTTATGTGCTTGCGAGTTAGACAAATGGACTCCAAGGAAAGCTCACAAGTTTACATCTTCTACACCTTAAAAAGGGGCTACACACTGAATATGTAAATTACATGTTTATAAAAGTACAATATCATATTTTAAGGAAGTTACAAGCAGGGGAAAACAGCCCAATGCCAGGATTGCAGCAATTAATGTATGTAGTAGAAATGTTAACTCAAAGTTCTTATGCAGGAGGGCGGAAGGCAAATGACCTAATTCAATGGACATAAGGCCATGGCAGTTATTCTGCATTAGTCTCTTCATTCACCTCTTTGACACCCATCTGCACTTTTTGCATTGTCCCCTCTGCTGTACCTGCACATCTGCTTGTACATCTGAGCAAGTCTGGAATACGGGAACTTCCTGATCTGAAAAATAACCCTTTTTTCTTATTTATTCCGAAATAAATTTTGCTCACTGATCAATTCTGTGGTCCAGCTCACCACATGACCATACAAGCAGTTGGGCAGGAGCAGATATTAAAGATCTGGAAAAAGAAGAAATTGTTTATGTTGATTCATGTATTACTGCTGCATACCAGAGCCTAAAAAATGAGGAAGCTGAACTGTTATTAGGAGAGAATAAATACCTTTGTCATTTCATTCTGTTGTAGAGAAACAGCTGGAGACTGAGTGTACCAGCACTCGTAACCACTTTTAATAAAGTAGCAGAAAGATTTGGGTTGGGAACTGAGAATATATGACAGCCCTGGGGCAGTTTGCAGGAACTAATCAGCCAGCCTCACAAGATAGGTGAGGATGTGGAGCTGCTGAGACACAAAGGTAAGCCTAATAATAGTCTCTGTTGTTTTATTATCTGCAACATTCTTCTATTTTTGTCAAATCCTTTTTACAGAAAATACAGAAAGGCAAAGGTTGGCATTTCCTACAACTGAGCCTCCTGTGGAAGTTGCAAGAGTTTGAGGGGTAATCCACCAATGCTGACAAAGACCTGAGTATAAAGAGGTGACAAAAGCTGCCAGAATAAGATTTAAAGACAAATTCCTAAACATCTGGAGATCTTATTGCTCCCCTAGTGACTGTGTTATCATCACACAGGCTTACCGTGATGTAACCCCAAAGACTGTCAGCAAGATGCAAGGACGAATCAATCTCAAAGCCTGATCTCCTCAAAAGGATGTGCCTTATTCCCTGCAGTTTAAGCTCAGGATTTTATTGTTGCTGAAGATGCTATGATGAGGTTTGCCATTTCCATCATCACAGCACCACATGCAATCAAATATTAATGATTAAACCACATTGCTATTCCCAGCAGGAGGGAACCTGTGACAATACCTATCACAATGCTAGCTCACTCCCGAAACTGGGATGCTAGAAATTATCATCATGCAAGAATCAGTAATAACGACAACATATTCTATATCCTCGCTCAAAGCACATCAAATGTACAGCAAACTGCTGCACCTGCTTTCTGCTCCTCTGTCTTACCTATTTCCTTCTACTAACTTCTCACAAGAATACTGTAATATTGCTCCCAAAGTGCTCAACAGTCACTTCTTTCAGAGCTCCACGATGCTTTTAGGTAAAAAGTGAATGAATACTGTATGAGATTGGACCAGGAAGTCATGCTGACAGCACACATAGATTGAGTAACAGCTTTCTTGTGGTGGTGACAATGCTGAACTCACATGAAATGCCAGTAGTAGTAAAAATGAACTGTGACATGAGAAAAACTAGATATCTTATAATCTTTGGAGAGCGAAAAATAAAGGTTCTGATCATACAACATAATAGAAACTCCAGGAAAATACAATGGGGTGTTATGAAGCAAGGGAGAGCTCATTTGAGAGCTGACAAAGATGTAACTCATTAACTTGCTACGCTTTGAGAACCAGGAAAGAAATTCCACTCCACAGCCAGCTAGGAAATCAAAACTAATGCCCCAATTAATGCTAAGGTGAATAGAGACCAAACCCGAGCTGAAGATAGTACAGTAACATATGCCAGGAGGGGATGAAGGAAGGGATGTCAGAAACAACAGCAGGGCCCAATCCGAACTGGTTTTGTCATTGCATTAATAGCCGAGTATTAAGCCTCCCACTGTCAGCGTTTGGCTTAACTATAGCTATGTAGTATGTGAAGACTGGAGATCCTGATGATGTAACTTGATTCATTCCTTTGATTGATGAACTTTGTTTTAATCGATCATCTGTGAATTATACTAAAGGACCTTTCTGCAGTAGCCTGTAGTGAATGTCCACTCACCGCAATAACTGCTGTAACTTTATCCTTAGTCACAAAAGAAATGCACATTCTGTAATGACTCTTTGAATCAAATAGTTAGGATTTTTAAGTTTTGTCTCCTACATGGAACTGAGTAATGACATTCCACTAGCATTTATTTATAAAGGATGTACCATGTATCATTCCCTTGATTATTTCTAGAACCTAAGGCTTTGCCCGAAACACTTGACAAAGGATTTCTTTTTCTTGGGGATATCACAATGGCTTCTCTGCTTGTGTTTTAGCATTTTTTTCTGCCCTCCTATATCTTCCTGGGAGTCTCATCATTCCTCTCATAGGTGCACACGTGCATGCTCTGCTTTCACTTTACCATTCACCAAGGAATAATCTAGTCATCTAGTCAACCTTCTGCTCAAAACAGCTCTCTTAAGTGGGGATGTGAATGTGATTTTTTCAGCACTCTTGAGTATGGTGGGGAATTTTTCCCTCTCCTCCTTTTTTTTTTTTTTTTTTTTTTTTTTTAACTATTTCAAACGCTACTGTGTTACAGTTATTAGACACATATAACTTGACTGGAGAGAGGAGTTTTAGCAATTTTAGCAGCTTGAACATCCATCTTCCTCTCCCACTAAACTGAATAATTTTGTCTCTGTGACTAAGCAGTAGTCAAATATTTTTATACTTTTACGCAGAAATTCAACAATGATGATGGTTTTGACATTAAATAATGACTGTGCTGAAAGTACTTTAGAAGACAGAATCAGAATTCAAAATTACATCAACAAAGAAATTTTCCAAAATCCAGAAAGAAATTCAGCTTGGCAGAGGACACTGAATTCACAAATACCAAATGGAGGTTAAGAAACTACCATAAGTCAAGTGGCAGAAAAGGTTCCAGGGGTTACAGGCAGACCACAAATTTTAAATTATGTTTTATATTACTACTTGCACTGTTTTGCAGGAGATACAAAAAGCAATTACTCTGCACTACAATGATCAGTAAACTCTCAGCTGGGTTGCTTCCTCTTATATCATGCATTAAAGGAGAGGTAGACACATCTCAGAGCAGGAACCACTGTGCTGTGGCAGGGAGATACCTGTTTTGAGAGCCTTAAATAAGTTTAGCTAACCTCAGTGCCCAGGTATGCACTGCATGTGTTCTTGAACTCCTGTTCAGCCCTTTTTAGACTTGAAATTACACACTGTAGAGAAACTAAAGGTAAAGCAAAATTTCTTACAAACCAGTATTTTAGTCATAGCTCCACTGCTCCAGGATAAGCCCTGGCAGCTGATAAGGTTGAATTTTAACCTCTAAACCTGTATGTGGTTTCAGAGGTGGTAAGCTAATAGACTACCTCTTTCTCTCTTGTGCTCCACAGCTGTAATTCGTATCAGTGGGGATGGTTCAAAATAAATGAAAAGGATCTATGGGCTGCCTCCTGCTATAGTCCAGGTAGCTCTGATGTCTTAACGCTTCAGGTAAGATGCCAGGTCCATCTATTTTGCCATCCACTGGAGTGGGGTAGGTGCAAGGCTGGAGTGAATTGACTTTTCTTGCCTTCAGTGGGGACTGTGTAACTTTTCTGACTGCTATGAAGAGGCCTTTTATAACTCTGATGGCTGAAGTATATATTTATTTGGTGTTGGGAGAATTTCATTCGCTAGGTACGTATAGCTGAGTTCCTGAGTAGCGCAGTTTGTCATATAAAATCTGAATAAATACACATTAAAAGTAGGCTGGTGTTCTCCACTAATTGAATTTTGCTGCATATTCTTTAAGGAGACACCTGACACTGACACAGATTTGGTCAGCTTTAGGGTAAGGTATGAGAATGAATTAATTACTGTTTATGAGCTATACACACTCTTAGCCTTTGATAATGAAAGGCATACAGGTTTTTCAAAAAAGAGAAAGCTCAAGCTGTGGAGGGAAAAGTGACTTCACTTTAAAAAAAAAGACCACAACATCAAACTCAAAAAGTTATTCCAGAAAAGTGATTGTTACCAATTTATTTCCTTATCTCTAGCTGAAATAAGACACTGGCTATTTAAGTATCAAGAAGAATGAGTGTTATTCTAGGCCATTATTCTCATCTTTATGCAGAAGACTCAATCATTCAATCATAATGATAAATGTCCGTTAACTACTGCAAAATCACACCACACATTATTTGGAAAAGTATATGACCTCTATATGAAGTTTAAATGAATTTATTCTGATCAGCTTTAATCAACTATCAAATTAATTCATAATGTTTGGAATAGTATTACTAAGCTCCTGGAAACGAAGTTCACTGAACAATGTCACATAGTCATTACTTTCTGAAGTATAATGAAACCAAAAGTGCTAGGAAATGATTGACAGTGATAATGGCAATAGAAGTTGACACTTTCCTCACCAAAGAAACTACTGCAGATATACAAATCTCTTCTTTATTATCTGGGAGTCTTTTTCCATTGCTAATGAGAATTTTTATTTTATTTTATTCACCCCTGTTTGCTTGTCAGACTGGGACCCGGCCAGTGAAACTGCAGGAACAAGGGCTCTGACACATTGCCTTGAGTGAATGGCTGCCATCTCCCCGCTTCTCTTGGAGCTGCCATCCCCATGACAGAGCCTGCAGAAGAGCGAGTGTACCTGCATCTCAGCTGTTCCTCTCACCATAAACCCATGTCCATGGATGGTAGGTCCTTTTAGCCAACTCTGCAATGAGGTTAGCATTTTTGGAAGACTGGTAGGGCAGGACAGTTGAGAGCAGTTGACATCCGTAAACTCTGGAGCAAGATTTTGCCTGGAAAAGAATGCTAGAGGCTGTCTGTTTTCTGCCTTACGTTCCTTCCAGCCTGCAGGGTGGACCATGGGAGGAGATCTGCATTTACCTTCCCAGAGCAGGTAACACACATAAGTTGATCTGGCAGCAGAGGTTAGTGAAGGAGGATGCTATGGCCTGCCACTAGTCATCACAAGCAGGGTGCTAGGGAAGGCATGAAGAGCCCCCTTCTATGAGAAGTGATATGCAAATTCTTTTTCAAGTAACTTGGTCTCCTGAACTGTAAGTTCATTTAAATCTGCTAGCTTAATTGTTTCATCTAAGAACAAGATCAGGTGGTGAGATATTAGAAAATGCTCCACAAATAATGTGTCAAAAGATGTCCCCGGGGTAGCACTACCTTCTTACGTCTTCTAAATTTTATTATTCTAAAAACTTCTTAAGCAGCTTGCTGATTTGATCCAGGAAACCAAAAATGAATAGTGTTTCATGGGATCTAAGATGCTGGTATCACAATTATTTTCTAATTTTTGGCATAATTCTTTTTATTATTGTTTTTCACCCAGTACAGCACAATATCTTAGCTCCAATCAAGCACATTGTCCCATTGAGCTGACTTTCCCAAAGCTGTCTTTTAGTTTACTCAGTGGCTCAGCAGGTTGTTAAAAGCATGCAGGACTGCCACATTGTGAATCACAGGATAGGAAGTCTTACTCCTTAGCACAACATGGCCAGCCAGCTCTAGCTTTCCCGATAGACTAGAAACTCAGGAACACTGTCAAGATATGACATTTTTGTCACATTTACTCTTAAAATGTCAGTTCACACTCAGATTTGAACACAGGCAAAGGGATATGAGTTTGCTGGCCTTTTCCTTATTCTGCCTCTGTTCGATGTGAAAATCCGCATTAATACATACAGCCACATGACATTTCAAGAGGAAATATTTTTCAGCAATGTGAAAAGCAGGAAAGGTCTGAAAAGTGTAATAATTTTCCAAATTTGTCAATACAGTGCACAGTACATCTGATATAAGACTTCGCCTTGTGCATTTGTCATGAAACAAACGGCACTTCGTCCTCAGGGGACCTGCTTGGTATGTTCTAGCCCCTTTTGCCCAGAGATGAATTAGTGCATTTAAAGGAGAGCACAGAGGCCGCTTTCTGAGGCTTAGGCCTGACTTTGTTCTTGGTCGCAACTCAACTTACAGAAAGTATCATTCACATGCACAGACACTCACAGGCCCAGGTTTATGATTAATCCCACCGCAGTGTGCTCATACATGTGTAACAAAAATGGTCCCTTTGTGGACGCTGATGGACTAAAACAAGGGAACAGTATATTCAGTCAGTTTTTTGACCACTAGGTAAAAAGTTCAAATTCAGCCCAAACTGAAGGATGACTCAAGTTTCACGTTTGGACTTTCTGAAAATTTTCTTTAAAAACATTATGTGTGAGAGAGTACACATGTACAGGAAAAAGTGATTACAGGAGATGAGGAGGTAAAGAAGGAGCGTGTTCAGAATTTGTAATGCATTTGCACTTCTGTTAGCAATAACACATGAAATGTCACTAGAATTCAGATTGCAGTTGTTCTTTGCCTCCCCAATGTCTTGTGGGGACATTCCCTTTAGCACCTTGATTTTATTTTCTCTAAGCTTAAAAATGTATTGGCACTAGTAATTGCCTAATCTGGTCCAGATACGATATGCTACAGTGCAGATTTATTATACTGCAACAACAAATTAGGAATAAAAGCTCCAGGGAAGCAGTAAATCAAGGCTTCAATAATTCTTCTCCAAGTGCCATGCAGACAGTCCGGTGGAGCATCCACAGTACTGCTTCCCAGCCACTGCTAATGCTGATCTTCCCACTCGTGACCGTGTACTGAGCACAGTGAATTTAAACTGCTGGTAAATCGCCTGGCCCCACCCCAGACTTCTCTCCTTTCCCTGCCTCTCGATGGGAGTTGTTCTGCCCTCCATGCAAGGGGAGCGCTCCTTGGGCACCCTACATCCCCTCTCTGTTCAAATGAGGTTACAAGGTGTGCATTGCAGCTCAGCCATGGATGGTGCTGTAAGGTGGGGGGCAAGATTTATTCCACTGGTTACTTCTCGTACTACAAGCTCGGATAACCAGCTGCTCAAGGATATCAGAGATTCAAAGATATTGCAGTGGAATTGATGTTATTGACGGATGAACCAACAGTAAGACAACTGTGATAGCTTTACTGTATGGAGCTTGTTATTGATGAGTTCAGCATTCAAACACTGCTGGAGTTTGGAAATTTTAGTATTTGATCTTGACAGCTGAAAATAGTTACTGCAAAGTGACTGCCACGGTTTGCATCCCTCTTACAAATAACTGTGGATTTATACATTGTGTTTTAATTATGACGTTGAAGGAAAATGGATAATACAAGTATTTCAGTGAATATACACATGCCTGTTTATCTTCACCAATCATTTTTCATATTGTGAACCATCTTTGCCAAGATAATTTTTGCTGTGATTAATAAGCTGCTAAACTACGATCAGAGATGTCAGTTCTTGAAAGAGAGAACAAAACAATGACAGTGACAATTCACACTTCGCTTACATTTATGAATTACACTGAGAAAGACTAAGTCAGAAAAGAAGTACAGAAGTTGTGAACGCAAGCAAAACAACTGCATTGGATGGTGTATGGAAAGGACTAAGTCATGAAACATTATTCTTCAACATTGCAAAGGAAAAATTAAATGTTTCAGTAGTTCTTTTAGTGTCAGTAGAAAGCCTGTAACTTCAGTGAAGCTGCAGTAGATGCTGAAAGAAATTTTTGAACTAGGAAATAAGGTGCTTTATTCACACAAAAAGTTAATGCTAAGCATGAGTAACAAGAGCTTGTTCTGAGCCTTAATTTGTATGTTCACTAAAAACAGGAGGTTGAATTTTATTTTGTTGCCCACAGAGTTCCTATAAATACAGTGGAATGCCACAGAACAACATCAGTTTATTATTGTCTGAGCACAATGTAATTCTGTCAGTTCAGTGTGTGTTTTTTGAGACACAGAGACGCTGACTTGTAATAGGTTGGCAGAAGACTCAGATTTGCTTCTTAACAATCCTATTTAGTACCTGACTATGACAGCATCAGTTTAGGTAACAGACTGTAAGGATCACGGCCATATCTTGCTCTTCTTTTGCGTAAAAAAGTCCTATTGAATTCAGAAGAAGGTTTGTACCTGGAAAGACTGTAGATCTCGATTCTCTTTGATTAGTGTCTCATAAGCACATGTAGCCAAATCAATCTCTGTTATAACAAGTGTATCCTTGCTTTTGTGTGGATATCCCACTGATTTTGTCAGCATGTGTGTGTCTGAAAAGCTAGTATGACTGCACCTAAAATAATTGTAACTATCTTTACTTCTTACACTCCTGAGACCCTCTGAAAGGAAGTCTGCAAGTACTTGCCTTGGGTGATAATTCTGCACTGCTGGTAGTGGATCAGATCCCACAGGTTTCCATGCCACTTCTTTCCAGTTTCAGCTGAGGTGAAGTGACAACAAAAATCTGAGATGCTGCTATGTCTGTTTGGCTCTGCAATGCTGACCCGACACTTGTACGCTATTCACAGATGGCAGCAAAAACAGTGGCCTTGTGGTCATCGTGGATATTCTGTTTTACACCTACAACCAAAGCTGACACTTGGCTACTCTAGGATTAGACCAAATGAAGGACGAGGATAAAAACACTACGTAAGGATATTTTTCACAATACCTGCTAAATGCAGGTTAACCTTCTGTCTGGAATAAAATCTGTACAGTTATATTTACATAACATAGGTTTTATCAAAAGCCCTCAGGATTTTCCACTGACTTTAGTAATTTCTGGAGGACCATTGTCTGTAATTATTGGGATTCCTAAAAACATTAATAAGAAGTATGTAAAAGTGTTTACAAAAACTACATGCTGTTCAGCTACCTTTAAAGGACTTGCACTACTTACTAAGATAAAACTTAAGATGCCTGAAGACCTTTGTAAGAGAGGTCATAGCCTTAAAGCAAGCTAAGGCTGTATCTCTCAAGGAGCAGCAGGTGAAGATCAGAGGAGATCAAAGGTTGTAACTAAGTGACCAACCATCTTAAGTTATCTACCTAGACTTCTGAATTGTTTGTGGTTACTCCTTGACTCTTTAGCTCTGCAAAGAGACTTCCATTTTTCATGTATGAAAGGTCTGGGTACTTAGGCTTTTTCTCAATCAAAGATCAATTCTCGTAACTTTTACTGATTTACAATTTTGCAATTTTTTTTTCTTTCAACTAGCAGACATTGAAAATATCATTTTACTATTATATGCATTGATGTGGCTAACAATTTTTTTTTTCCTATCTATCAAAATGCATTAAGGAAACCTTAAAAAAAAAAAATCACCATCTCTTTCTCTCTCTGTATCTGCAGCAACTTGAAAGAAAATGATGAATAACAAAACGTAAGAGCAAAGGCTCCCAAAATGAAGGAAGTGGCATGATTAGGTTCTGTATTTGAAATTAGAAATAACTGCTCTGAATACATAAGCAATCAGGCATCTATTTATATCCTGGTTAGAATCTGAAGTTTCATTAATTGCAGTGGCATCACATACAAAATGAAGACTTCCTCCAAAAAGCCAGTCTTACTCAAAGAAAAACTTAATGTTTTATGATAGTATTTTCCACATTAGAGTTCTGCTTATGGCTAAATCATCATGGATAAACACACATATATTTAAACAGAGAAAGGATACACTC
>NW_009628320.1:11058-21608 GCF_000690535.1 Cariama cristata | reverse complement strand
CAGCCTAAAAACTGAGCCATAGAAAAACCACTGGACTGACTACTATTATTTATATGAATCATTAGTCAAACAGAGGTGAGAACCAAAAAAATATGAGTTACTATTTCTATTTATAACGTTCAAGTTTGTGTGACATTTCTAAAGGCCTTTTTATCATACCCAGTCGCTCCATGTTGTTACAAATAGATGAAAACTAGATCAAAGGATAGCCTGTCTTGCTAGTACTCACCTAGTAAATACCCAGTCTCCCTTTTCCTGTCAGTCATATCCTTTTTCACAGTAAATAAATATGAGGTGATTCCTGTGTTTTTACCATTTAGGTCATCACACGATTTCCACTGGAGGATGTACCAAAATGAAGACAAACATGGGATGAATATTCAGCAAATCTGGATGAAATACTGAATATCCCCCAATTCACATTGAGAAAAAGTCAGTAAACCCACTGAGACTTCCCAAAGGACTTTATCCATGTGACTGAAGGATTTAAGCCAGGAGTACTCACAAATGTAATTGTATACTCAGGACCATATTTTGTACGAGTCACTAACAGCCATTGTCTAAACAACAACAAAAAAAAAAAGAAAATGGAGGCATACACTTTATCACATCATGAGAGCACCCATAATTCATATGTCTACATTTTATTATCATTTCAGAAGACTATTTCATATTCGAGAGAAACATGCACTTCTTAAGACAAGTTACACAGTGTGATCATTGCAGTAGTTAAGCTATAGAGAAATTGGGTTAAAAATAACAGGCATGCTGCTAACCCATGTTAGCAACGAAAGTGTTTTTTAACTTGAATCTTAAAGGAGTACAATATTTCTTCCTTATAATCCTGCCTGAAGCTTGCAGAGTATGATTTGTTCTCCACTCACCTACTTTTGCTGTAGTCAGTTCTTTTTCTGTTACAAATCCCACATAGGTTATCCAGGAACTCAGGAGAATCTAGACAACAAATAAGTACTATGAGGAAAGACAGAAATGTTGAGCTCACAACAGCAAAGCACTCATTAAGTGACAAGTCAGACTTCTATTGCATCTTCGTTCACTCCTCTGCCAGTGTTGATGTTTTTCTAAATAAAAACATCACTAATGTTCTCAACTGCAGCAAACACTTTCCTATTTAACAAAACTCCTTTGAGTTCATGCTCCTTATATGCCCTTAATAAAAGCAGTTTTAAAATGAACCTTCTATGGCTCTTACCTCGTCCATTTTACCGTTTTGCTACCCTCTGCTGGCTTTCTTTTCTCTGTGACATTAAACAGAAGCTTCTGATTTTCACTTTGAAAGCCTTTCATAAGACAACATCAGGAATAGCATTTGGGGCTGGGAAAAGTGCACTGACTTCTTCCATCTCCATTGGCATGAACAGGGATTTTCGTCCAGGTCAGCAGTTTCAATTAAATTTCTTAAAATCAAGAACTCCCAGGAATACACCCATTATGGACGCTCAGTTCTCCTATGCAGTGCATAATTGAGTCTGATGCTTAAAGATAGTAACTCTGCCCATATTTCTGACCTCGAATAAAAATACGAAAACCCTCCACACATTTCCACATCATTTGGATAAGTGCTCCATGTGCCCTTGATCTCCACATTCCTCTGAATCATTCTTTACCACTCGTGATTTGTATGGATGTCAGGAAAAAAAAAAGTAACAGAAGACATCTCATAGTAAATTAAGTAATCTTGACAGCAAACAGACTTTCCAATGCAAAACTGCAGGGGAAAAATACAGTTTGCAGCTGCAAACACACCACACTTGAAATCACAGGTAAAATAATTTCTCTGTAGTCTGTGGCTGTTCTCAGAAAATTGTGTTTAGCCCTGAGACTCTCATTACAGAGAAGAGTTGTAAATTGGAGAGAGGTCAATGCAAAGCCACTGATATGATTAAAGTGGGCTGGAGGCATTGACTTACGAAGAAAGATGAAAAGATCTAAATAAACATGGCCTGGCTGTGGAACTCTTAAAAGGCATCAAGATAACCATTAACAAATAGCTGAAGGATATGACAACTAAGCAGAGAAAAGAGATATCTCAGGTAGCACAAAGGAGAATAGCCAAAAATAATGAGATGAAAATTAAGAAAAGAAAATCTAAGCCAAGCGCTTGGATAAACTCCCAGAAGTGGAATGCACCATGCCATGGAGCACTCCCCCAGGTATAATGGAAGTCCTGTCGGCTGAGACAAATAAAGCGGGATAGACAAAACTGAAATGGTTTTACAGTGGGTTTAACCCTGCCTTTACAGAGAGATAGGTCAAAATGTACAAATAAGTCTTTATCATCTCTGATATCTCTGAATTACTGCTGAGATAACTCAGCTATTAATGGAATTCCCTTGTGAATGAAACTACTCATGCCTTGCAAAAAAATCATGACTTCTACGAACGGCGTGGTTTCAGAAAATAAAAACTCTACAAACAAAGCTCTTACATTGCTTCCCCAGAAACACTCATCTGTTGTGCAGTGCCCATTAATTGTTGGTTTCAGACACACCAGACCTACAGATTGTGCCCTGTACAGTTGTGTTCACTGAGAACAAAACAGTGAAGAGCGAACCAGATATTTTCTGAGTCTGTTATACTTACCTCAGTGGTGATTGCCAGAAGTTTTGTGTTCATTGCAGGTGGCCATGCCATAGAATAGACATGCAGTTCTGACTTGTTTACACATTTGGAAACCTCAAACATTATTACTCTGCACACAATTGGATTGACTTGTTAGGGCTACCAGGCATGGAGCAATTGTGGACAAATTGATTAAGACCTTAAATCTTCCTGAGTGAAATTTTCAGGACCTAAAGAGGATGTGCCTAGAAAAATTACACATAAGATAACTCTTTCTGTGGCCATCAAGAAAAACTGAGCCAGGACAATTTTTACTCCTTCTTCCATTTACCCCCAGCAGGAAGTGAAATGTAAGCAGTCCTTGTGTTCTGTTCAGGGGCGCAGTCACAATTTTACACAGGCTAAGTAGGAAAAAATCTCACTGCCTTTCAGTTTTTGTATTTTCAACTCCAGTCATGGACATCTCTAGCTACAACAGTTTTTATCGCTTTGGGAGACTTCATGAGCTCAAAGGATGCCACTCTAACCTGATGTGATTGACAGGCTGATGGCACAGGGACTCCAGTGTCCACTGGAAGGGTGGGCAGTCCACACAGCACCAGAATGAAGATTATTGCCTAAACTGATGTCTGCTCATTCCAAATAGGCCAAGTCTCATCACTGCACCTACAGTAATGAGAATAAAACACCCAGAAACTGACAGGCATGCATAACAACCAAAGAAACGTGCACTGTCTGTGCAGCAGTCTTAGATGTGGAACAGCAACATGACTTTTATCCAATTCACACTTGAATAAGCTGAGCTTCCTCCTCCACATATCTGATTTACCTCAATTGTAATGTGTTATTATCATCTCTCTTGTGATTCTGGGCTGCATTCCCACTTAGCTACCCTTTATTATTTGTCTGCTTGATTCTGCTGGTGCCATGCCACTTGCTGTGTGCTGTGTATACTGTCACAGGTCTGAGCCAATTGCGGTGATTACAGGCAGAACTACACTGTGAGCCTATGCTTGTCTTCTGAAAAGTAACTAAAAAGCTACTTTTGCTTCAATTAGCTAAACAGTCATCCTTCCTTGCATAACAGATCCACCGTCCTGGAGAACACATTCATCATTTCTGGTTAAATTGCAAACACATCTGGACTGAGACAACCTAGCAGGATGACACTAGCATTTAGAAGTAAGATTCTATTACTGAGAAATAGGACACAGTTGCACATCTTTCCTTTCACACTTTCTGCCTAGGATTTAGTCCATAGAAAATTAAGACCTTAATTTTATTTTTAAATAGTTCCATACTAAAAGCATAAGAAAAGAATAAAAAAGACTTTCAAGGAGTTATAAGCTCTCTGATAAGTAAAATTTTTTTATTGGACTTCATAATAATAACTTTCCTCCATTTGTGTTTGTGTAGAGATTATTTCTGTAATTGTATTACATATACATAACATCAGTTTTGGCAAATCAGCTATAAAAAAACTTTCAGTCTGAAACTCTGTACATAAAATTTCAGATACATGCGTTTTGTGCCAAGGCTTATCCTTTTCTATTCCATTTGCTTTAGTTCACTTTAAAGCTAATTAATTACTTACACTTGTTAATTCTGGCACTACATGCAGCTCAACAAAACAAAACAACTGTCTCACCCAAACACAGAGCTCCTGGAATAATAGAGTCAGAAATATTGAGAAAGATATAGAATCATAGAGTGGCCTGGGTTGAAGAGACCTTTAAAGATCATCTAGTCTAACTCCACCTGCCATGGGAAGGAACATCTTCCAACTAGACCAGACTAGGTTGCTCAAAGCCCCATCAAACTTGATTTTGAACATTTCCAGCGATGGGGCATCCATAGCTTCTCTGGACAACCTGTTCCAGTGCCTCACCACCCTCGTCATAAAAAATTTCTTCAGTATGTCCAGTCTAAACCTACCCTCTCTCAGTTCAAAATCATTGCCTCTTGTTCTATCACTACATGTCCTTGTAAAAAGTCCCTCTCCAGCTTTCTTGTCGGCCCCTTTAGGGCC
Organism: Cariama cristata; assembly: GCF_000690535.1. Classification (NCBI taxonomy): domain Eukaryota; kingdom Metazoa; phylum Chordata; class Aves; order Cariamiformes; family Cariamidae; genus Cariama; species Cariama cristata. The sequence continues at coordinate 16,996 of NW_009628320.1, read as the reverse complement.
GATACTATTAATGTGAATCTCATTACATATTATCTTTACAGTTCCCCAAATAGTATTTAATGTGTTGACCTTCCTAACACTACTGAAGATATTATACATTTTTTCAGGATTTAGAGATACAGGAAGATTAAGACCTGTTTTTTAATAGAGGCCCTGAGAGTAATCTCTTCCCCCACATCCTTTCTTGGGGTCTTTGCTGCCTGTGTTCAAATTGGCTCCAATATGACACAGCTGCATAACGTGGGATCAGGCTGCTATGAAAACAGCTGTGCCACCAGAAAGCCCTCTGGGACACCCCATCTGGGGCCACCACCCTTGGCAGGAGCTGCATTTCAGCTCAGACCTCTGAGTTTGGTGCTTGCTGGAACTGTGATGTAGGCATGCTGGTGCCCAGCCTTCTGCCTCATATCCTCATCTTGCTCATGGGACTTCCCAACTTTATCTCAGACTGGCCCCACAGTCACAGACCAGCCTGTATGGATATGATGGGTCCTTGGCAGGTAGCACACTGCCTGGCCTTGCTATCTCCTGCCTTGCTCATGATGCTGTCTGCTACTAGCTTAAATGGAAGAGTGAAGGTATTTCTCAGGACATGGATTCAATCCCTGCCCTACTGGTCACTTCAGTGGAAACAATGCACAGATCACAAAACTTCTCTGCTTAAAGAGCATTTGTGATTTTTGGGGCACTTGGACCCAAATCCACAGATATACAAAGAAGCTTAACTCCTAGGGTTTTCAGTTGGGTTATGCCCTTAGAAAAGTCTGACCTATGTGAACTGCCTAAGCTCAGGTATTCAGCCTATTTCAGAGTTAGAACTTGAAACTGAATCTCCCAAGTCCTAACCCCCTGATGTAGTCACTGGACTTCCCTGTCTTTAAAATGAAAGATTAACTTGATGTGAGTCTCGAAATGTTCAGTTTAGTTTGCTTGTTACACACTATGACTGTCAAATTAAATTTTTAAAAACAATGAATCATAGTCTCCTGGTTACAGACAATGACCCTTTGTGCTCCAATTAGCTAGATGCCTACTCACTTTTTCATAGGGTATCTGTTTTGGAAGCAACCTGCTTCAAATGCAGAATCACAGAGCCAAAGGGGAAAAGGGAAGATGGCAATCTGCCAACTCAAAAAAAAAAAAAAATCCCTTATCTGTTATATACTGAAGTCATTAACTATTTTACAGCTATAAAAAGTACATTAAAATGTCCCAGTGTGCTCCTAGCAGGGTCATGATTTGTGTCGATGCCTGAGAGGCCAGAACAGTGCAGTCTGACAGGTGTTTAGGTCGGGATGAAATATGACATCTGTGCTCCTACTCAAGAGCTGGTACCAGTTCTGGATGATTTGCCAAATGAAGATCTATTCAGAAGGTTTCGGTTTGACAGATAAATAGCTTATCCAAGATTTTTCAGTGCTAGGGCATCCAAGAGATTGCCCCATTTATGGTGCTTTGTGCCACCTACAGACATTTTAATCAGCTTTACTGGTATTTTAACAAACTCAGTTTGCCTTCAATATCTCAGATACTGAGATCTGTACACATCTTCAAAGTAGAATCCAAGAAGAGGAAAGAAAAGAGAAAAAGCAGACTCCTGCAAATTTCTCACCGAGATGAAGTTATGCACAATGAAACTATCACAAAGTAAAAGGCAGAAAAAAGGTAATAAGGTGCTGCAAAGACCAACAAATTAATTACAATTTTATATGTTCACTCCAGATTAAGTTTTAAACATTTGGTCCTGGTGCAGCTGTTTACAAAGTCTTTTCCCATCAGGCTGGCGGAGCAGACTCCCAGTTATGCCCCTGTCACCCGTCTCTTAAACATGACACACTGATTGAAAGGTAGAAAGCTTTGAAAAACGTAAAGCATCATTCAGATTAGAAAGAACATGATTCAACACTTAGCTGAAACCCACAACTAAGTAGTTGAAAATGCATATAGAGTATCTGTTTCTACAGTACAGCATGAGCATGAAATGAAGCTTACTCTCTATTCTTACAGGAACTGGCCTGATAATAAGAAAAAGATGATACTTCTAATGACATAGGGTCATTTGCCATCATGCTGGGGCATTGATCTCTTGCTAAAAGATGATATTATCAGCTACAAAAGATAGCCTTGCTTTGATTCTTTTTATTTTTTTTTAACTAATAATTTCAAAGTAGAGATGAGGTTTAAGCTTACTTCCTAAGCTTTATGTGAAGAACAGCCCACAGAGGGCTTTCTTCATCTCTGCCCCCATTTGGAATTACTGGTAACTCAATTGTAAGTAAACTCAAATGTCTACTTCCAGGAAAAATCACACCAAGTCCAGTGTATTAAATACCTCCGTTATACTAGCAGAGTTAGAAAAAAGGGAGAAAAAAACTTCTCAGTGGTGATCTTGATTTTTATTTTAGGGACTCATGGATTCTGTATCATCTCATCCGCCCTGTTTGGTGCTACCTGAAAACTTGATGGATGAAGACTGTGATCTCCTTCAGGTCACTGATAAAGATGTGTACTGGTTTGGGCTGGGATACTGTTAATTTTCTTCATAGTACCTTGTATGGTTTGGTAGCTTATGCTTGGTAGATTTGTGCTGAAAACAGTGTCAGTAATTCAGGGATGGTTTAGTTGTTGCTGAGCAGTGCTTACACAACATCGAGGACTTGTCAGCTCCTCACCCCACTCCACCAGTGAGGAGGCTGGGGGTGCACAAGGAGTTGGGAGGGGACACAGCCGGGACAGCTGACTCCAACTGACCACAGGGATATTCCATACCATATGATGTCACACTCAGCATATAAAGCTAAAAGAAAGAAGGAGTAAGGGGGACGCTCAGAGTTAGGGCATTTGTCTTCCCAAGTAACCGTTACTTATGATGGAGCCCTGCTTTCCTGGAGATGGCTGAACACCTGCCTGTCAATGGCAAGTGGGGAATGAATTCCCTGTTTTGCTTCACTGGCATAAGCAGCTTTTGCTTTACCTATTAAACTGTCTCTATCTCAGCTCACGAGTTTTCTCACTTTTACCCTCCGATTATCTCCCTCATCCTACTGTGGGGAGTGAGCTGCTGGCTGGGGTTAAACCATGACAGACGTTAAATAAGAGAGGTCCCAGACAGACTCCAGAGATGTCTTACTTCTTACTAGGTCAATATGACCCATTGACCACAGCCCTCTGAGTCTCATCATCCAACCAGCTTTTTATCTGTCTCGCTGTCCATCCATCCAGACCACTACAGCCCAACTTGAATGTGAGAACAACAACAGCGTCAAAAGCCTCGCTACAGCCTGGGTACATGACATCCACCGCTCTCCTCCCATGCACACACCAGTCATTTCTTCCCAGAAGGCCATCAGGTGGGTCAGGTGTGATTTATTCCCAGTTAACCTATGCTGACAGCTCCCAATCACCTTCTCCTCCATGAGCCCAGAAGTATGTTTTCCCAAGGACTGAAGCAAGGCTGACTAGCGCCATTTCCCAGCTCATCCTTACTGTCTTTTTGGAAGATGGGTGCAACATTTGCTCTTCTTCGGTCACTGGGGACCTCCCTGGATCTCCACAACCTCCCAGAGGTTATAGATGTCTCACTCTGCAAGGACACCGGCCAGCTCTCAGCACCTGCAGGTGGAGTCCATCTTGTCCTATTGGTCCATGGGTAAGGTTGTCTCCAGCCACTCCAACTTGATGCCCACCCACTCCTGGTTATTTCTCTCCTTGACCTGTCTCTCCAAGCACAGAGGTGTGGCTGGGGAGAACTGAGGCAAAGCAGCATTTAGTACCTCTGCCTTCTGTGCAGCTGTGACATCAAATCAATCAGCATCTTAATCACAGCATAAATAACTTAGCTACACAACAAACAGGACCACAGCATGTTTATTTCTCCCTCAGAAACAGAGATTAATAATAATTAAAATATTTCTTAATTAAGGAAACACTGATTTTGGAATGGAAGTGTGTTAAGTCTCTTTACTAGAAGCAGATATATGGTAACGGTACAAACATATCCACTAAAACCACTAAATGGAGAAGATATAGAACTGAATAAATTCTGAACAATTTTTATCTTCAGTTTACTATGTTTTGTAACATCTGAGAAGATATTCCTTAACCATTGTCCTTGCATATTTGTCATACGCTCACTGAGCTGCAATTGCTCCATTGTGGAGCGAACCCACCTGAGCCTGGCAGCAACCGCAGAATTTGTGCGCACCAAAAGCAGTGCTTCAGGTACCACTGAAATAACTTTATTAACTTCTCACTTCACCACACGTATCTAGTCTGGTTGAGGGAATCCAGATTATTTCTGAACTGACTTCAGTGATCTTCCTGTATACTGGCAGTTGGGTTGCTGCATACAAAGCTGAGCAATCAGGCAAATCTGAATGAAATTAAAGCCATACTTAGGCAGCACACCTGGAGCACACATTTCCGACATGCCGGAGTTGGAAGCTTCCACAGGTCTGGAGAATTTCAACCTTTCTGTTCATGCCTTGAATGAATAATGAGCAGGTAGAACCAGGAGGTCTTGAAGAGATCAATTAGATTCTTCTGCTAATACAAAAAATAGCATTAATCAATTGTTACTTACATTTCCTGAATTTTTCTTTTCCTGTAAATGTTCAGGCATACTGAGTATTTGCATTCTTTTACCTTTTTTCCTAATTCATGGATCCAGAGTAAGCTTTAGCTTTCACCTCAAATGAGGCAGTATTAATATCACACTTTTTTTAGTTAATGACAGTTTGAGACAATTTACTGAATACATAACTTTTTTCATTGATTCAATTTTAAAATATACTTTTTTGCCTTGTGAAAGAGTACACAAGTATTTTTTCCACTCTCATTTACTTTCTTCCATTGTAACACTTAAACCCTCTTAATGCAATGTACCGTTCATAAATTGAAAACAACACTTTTTCATGGAAAATCAGCCTTCATGTACATAGGAGCTTAGTGACTTCGTTTTGCATCACTTGACAGACTTTTTGAATACCAGGTTTTCAATGTTGTAAACTTTTTCAGACTTACAGGCTAGCAGTACTTTTAATGTCATCCTGACATGACAAATCCAAAGTAATTGAATTTGTTGCAACTGACAGTTAGCACGATACCACATTTGCCATGATGTGTCAGCACTATCTTATCTGCCCAAGAGAGCTTCTGATCTTCAGATTACAATAGTTTTCTTACTATCGATACAATTGCCTTCCATGCACAACCTACCACGTACAATCCAATAAACATTTATAAATTATAATTCCATCCTTCCTTTGTTAAGGGCAGAAAACTGCTTGTTTAAAACACATCAAGGTATAACAAATTTGTCTCATGTGATCACTTAATGTTGATTGTCATTTTGAGACATAAAAGAAACATTTTGCCTCTAGCATTTGCCACTTGTTCTGTAATGTGGCATGTTCTTGCCCCTTCTTGACCTCCTCCCCGTCCCCAGGTCTTTATCTGTTATCTTCATTAGGATCTCTTTGGTTTCTGACAGCACTGGCAATAAAAGATACATTGCCACTACTCTATGAGGCCTTCTAAAGAATACCATTTACACTGTGATGGCGCAAAGCAAAACTGTAAAGCCTTCAGTGAGCTTCTAATCTTTTTTCACTTGGGAAGCTGGAACTTCAGTTGCATATTAGTCAGAAAGAAAGTGTACTGTCTTCACAACAACAGGTCACTGAAAATCACCAGATTAGGAGAAACACCAGAAAGCAACCTTCTGTCCTCCTTCATGTGCAATGAAAGGAATTTGTAAAAGATGAATTGTTCCAGAAATGTAAGCGAGATTGGATATTTGGCTTTTGGCTCCTTCTGCAGAGAAGATGGAGGAAGTCCAAAGCTACAACCAACTGAGGTGGATTCAGTTCCCATGGGATGTGCAGTTTCCACCTCTCATCCTTGCCAATACCTATCGGGATGGCAGAGATGCACAAAT
>NW_009628320.1:0-11027 GCF_000690535.1 Cariama cristata | reverse complement strand
AAGAGCAAAGATCTCCCTGGCCAGATGAAAAATGCTCATGATTTATAGACAGTCATCTCCACCATAATGGGAAGTTCCTGAATGATACAGAAGGGAACAGTTTATGCTTTTCCTCTCTATACTGAGAAACAAGTATTTAAAAATTTAGCTCCTATCCTCAGTATGTAAGTACACAATTCTACCATGCCTGTTGTCTTCAATATTATTCTCCTCCCCTTGCTAGCACAGGTCCCAAAGTAAAGTATTTAGTGCCTTTCAGTCACCAACTCTTGATAACACAGATTGGACTTCATGATCTTAAAGGTTTTTTCCAACCTAAATGATTCTATGAATGTTTTCCAAGGAATTAACTGTGTGTAGAAATATACCTCTAAGTGTGATGCAGAAGGTTTGAGCAACAGAATAATCTTTGCTGAAATCATCCCCTTAAGTACCCTTCCAATATTCCAGGTAATATGCTAACAACAAAACATATACACAGACTTAAACATACACTAAGAAAGAGCCCCAAACAAGCACTCAGTAATAGGTACCAAGGAGAACGTCATGCACCGTATACCTAAATACTGTAACATTCAGCCTTGTTATAGCTGAGGATGGATAATTCCCACAAACGTTCTGAAAAGCAGTATAAATATTACTCATTATCCCTAGGTTTGACATCACTTTTTAATAGTTCCAAGAGCCTTATTAAGCTGAATCTTCTCTACATTTTCCTCAGACATTTACCACTGTAAAAACAGCAGGAGGGGAACTGTAGTCCCTGAAATTCTAAACAGTGTGTATAGAGTTAACAGGAAACAAGAGACAGCGGAGAGAGCTTTAGCATGAAGGGAGCTGACTCTCTCCCTTTCATGTGGACAACAAGGTCATCAGTCAAATGTCAGGTCCTCCTGATTTCCCTGCTCCAAGGAAAGTAAGACATTTACCAAGAAAAAGCTCTTCTTTCATTTTAGGTAAACACCAGCTGTTTCTGTTTTCATTAACGTATTTTCCTCTGTGCCTTATAAAATTTTTTTTCTTCTTACACAAAAAAAAAAAAAAAGAAAAAGAAAAAGACTGACTTATGAGCAGATGCTACTCTGGAGTACTCCAGGCTGATGTACACTCCAGCAGCCCCATGCACTGGTCTCCTGACAACTCCAGAACCGCAGGGAGGAATTACAGAGTCCTGGGCAGTCAGCAGGGTAGCAGCGTTAATGTCTTTAGCCTTTCTGCAGGCTCTTTACAAAAACCTGGAGGGCCACCTTGATTGCCACAAGCAGCACTTCACCACTGCCTGCCAACACTGTGGTAGGTGAGTTCCAAAGGTCAGAACAATGGGGAAGGGGTGCAAAAGGGCTTCCTATATAATTTTGGTGTTTGTTGTCTTTTCATTTCACTGAGAATCCCTCAATCCTCCTAACAGAATAGGGAAGAACCTGAGCTTTCTTCATTGCTCCATCTTCTATTTTTTATACTATGGCCACAACTCCTCTGCACATTCCAGAACACAAACTTTTCCCACTGTTTCAAGCTTTCTTCACACGAAAAATCCTCTTATGTCTCAAATAATGTGCTTTGTACTTGAATCTTTATTTAAGACAGGATGACCTTAATATATAGATTTTCTCTCATTTTTATTTATGATGGTGCTACAGAAGTTAATATTTGTTCAAGCTTTAAGCACTAGTTTTATGTAATAAAAACAAGGGTATAAATAAAAATAAAATTAGCTGTCATATCTCACCTTAAAACCAAACAAAAGATAGTCAATACCAAGCTTGTATACCAGTATTTCCTGAAATACTTGAATTCCTGAAGCATTAAAATTCCTGAAGCATTAAAATTCCTGAAGCATTAGGTACAGAAATAAAGATAATGCATCTATACATGTAGGAGTAATACTGCAATCTCAGTATCATTCTACGTATTTTCCCTAATATAACCTGCTACCTTCTTTGCTTCTTTGACCACCATGGCACATTGAGCAGATGTTCTTATCGAGCTTTCCCCTGTGAGGCACAGGTCTTTCTCCGGAGTCATTACAGCTAATTTATAACCCATCAAGGTATATGAAAAGATCAGATGGTTCCTCCCAGTGATAAGAGAGCTTCCAGAAGCAATGCCTTTGGAAGGCATCTGAGAACAGAACTGGGATTATCTGATATTTCAGCACCACGTTGCCAGCAGCTGTTTAATATTTTCATATATGCCATTTGCCCTCACTAGAGCAGCAGGCTTGCACTTTGCTGGTCTAATTACATACACTTATATTTTGCTTTTTTAATTTCTCAAGGTCAGTCATTCTCCCATAGGATCTGTTCAATCTATTACTAAACTGATGTCACTTCAGTATCAATCTACATAGAGAAACTAAAACAGCCATTTAAAGTGCTGACAGTCCTGTAACTAAATTTTAAGTCATTTTGAAGAAAGAAAACAACGTATTTAGTTTCTGGCAAATCACAGATACATTGAAGTCCAGCTATCAAGAAAAATATTGGAAACAATAGCATAAGCCATACGGTGCCACACGGGATTCTCTCAGATTCACGAAGGGAAAAAGGTGTATTTATGAAATACACAGTCATCTCCATGAAAACAGACAGCTGTCTGGAAGCATTTCATTTTCAAAAAAGACATGATTACTGTTATTAGTTTTGTATTTAAAAATGACTATGTTCCGTGAATCAGTAGACGGAAAAAGGATGGCCAGAAGTGGTTCCGGGAGAGCTGATGAGCATGTGCAACACCAAATCCAGAGTGTGGAAGATGGGCGATGACAAGCAGGCAGCGACGGGCACTCCCAGGAGAGCTCAGCAGACTGGAAAATGATTTCTTGGCTGATAGATTTAGTGTCTGTTGTGCAGTGGGGAAAGAGGTTGAAAGCGGTGCCCAGTGAAAGCTGAACTAGCATGTAGCGTCCCGTTAAGAAACATAGCCTCAATTCATAGAGCTTTCACTCCCCACAGCCACTCAAGAGTTCAGCGGCTGGTGCTTTTGTCTAAGCTGCAGGTTAAAACAATTAAGCTTCTTCCGATGCCTGTGAGAGACGAACCACTGTGCTGTGACTGGAGATCAGCCCTTCTTGCCATATCCATTCCATGCTGCTTAAATAATTAGGCATCCACCAGGACAAAGACCAGCACTCAGACGTTTCACCCAAATACTAGGTGTGTCATACAAGTTTTCTCTCTCTCAATAATAGCCAATACAATTGAAAAACGGAGGCAGATTCATACCTGGATGTGTGCTGTGCGCATGGGTGCAACTGGTTTTGTCAATGCAGTGTGACTGTTCTGACACTGAAATGCTTCTCTTTTCCATAAAATACTTAAATAGTTAGGGAGAACAGACAAGTGACTGTGTCAGTGGTGGTGAGAACACTTGCCTGAGAGGTGTGAAAGTTTAATTATTTATTCTAAGAAGTAGAGTTTCAATGGGAGACCTGAGAAGACTCTTCTCCTGCCTCTTCCCTCTCTCTCCAAAGCCCCCTATAGACATTCATTACAGAAATGCAGGTTCACAACCTTCAGGAAATCAGAGAGCTCCATTTGAGCAGTTGTTCTAACACAGCAGCACTTGGGTTATAAGTGACACCTCCACCTGTTCACTTTAACCTACATTTCATTTCTTTTCTTGTTTTTGTAAGTAATGTTTGCACTGAATAAAATTATTTTGGGAGGGTGGAGCTGTTTTCTCCAGGAAAAATGTGATAAATTATGGTTTCATTTACCCTTCTTTATTTTTTCCTCAGATACCCATTTCAGAAGTCAAATTTAACCCTACCACTGTTCATTCCTCTTCCACTCTTCCTCAACAAACTAGCAAAACTGGCTTCAGATTTATTACTCAAAATTAAAATCTGCTAACATATCTGCTGTACAATTTACAGTCAAACAAAGAATTTTTAACTGATACAGGGTAGCCAAATAAGACACTTTTTAAACTTCATGTTATCTACATGAAGCAGATGAACAACACAGGGCAATCAGTGAATGTTGTGAGTTCAGCTGACAAAGTAAGGGGAAAAAAGTGGAGCCAGTGTGAAAATCATTCTGAGTAATTGCAAAGCAGAATTCCAGATACTGCAGAAGAGGTCATGGATAATGTCTATGAAAAGCTTCAATGTATGCAAACATTAAATATCATTTTTTAACTGCAATATTCAAAAAGTGCTCCTTCTGTTGAATTTGGACACAAAACGTTAGTAAAGCAGCAGTGAATATGTGTGTGCTCAGTAATTCCAGTAATACCCAGCTTGAAACAAGCGTCATTTATTCCTGGAAAACTTCAGCACTGCATAAAAACAGCATTTTTACTTTGAAGGGAAATCAGAACAGAGAGAAATGACCCAGGAAAGTGACTAGGAAAGATTGACACTGGTGATCCAGAAAGACGGATATATATTTAAAGTGAACCTATGTCCTGAGACGGAGCAACTACTTAAGGGAACAAAACAGAGAAAAGGAAAAGGTTGGAAAATCATTCCGATTGATAGGGAAATGCACCAGGTTGCTTGGTAGTACTTCTCAGCATGCCCTTCAGGGTGCACCTAACTCATCACCCAAACTTGGAAAAGCCTTCAGCACTATTGTCTAAAGTTTGCTACTTAACACAAAGCAGGAGCTTAACTGCAGCATGGAATTACTCACAGCACACAGGAGCATTTCAGGCACTATTACACACTTGTTACAGGGAAATTATGCATCTCGTTCAACCCTACACCCTCCCAAACATTGTACACCCACAGTACATACCCATTGACAGATGTGCAATGCTGTACTATCTGCACTGTCTCAGAATGCACTTGTTCAGATCCTAGAAGTCTAAACACGGAGTTCCCTCCAAACTATAATTACCTCCACAACTTAGAGACTGCTAAGATAGTTTTTTGCTAGTTAACAATGACTAGGTCAACTAATGATGACTACTTAGAAGCACTAACTCAATGAACTTTCCACCATACTGCAGTGTGGCTGTACCTTCATATCCGTCGATGGTCACAAGTTCAGAAAGAAGTACTTAATTTTACTCACTGCAAACACATACCTTCATCTTTCAGTGACAGATGTTTGCTACATGCTTTCTCTTCAATTTTTCATTATGCATCCTTTCATAAGAATTATCTCCACTGAAGTCCATCACAAGAGGTGAGTGTTGGTCTCCTCTCCCAAGTAACAAGCGATGGGAAAAGAGGAAATGGCCTCAAGTTGCACTAGGGGAGGTTTAGATGGGATATTAGGAAAAATTTCTTCACCAAAACAGTTGTCAAGCATTGGAACAGGCTGCCCAGGCAGGTGGTGGAGTCACCATCCCTGGAGGTATTTAAAAGATGTGTAGATGTAGTGCTTAGGGACATGGTTTAATGGTGGACTTGGCCATGCTAGGTTTATGTTTGGACTCGATGATCTGAAAGGTCTTTTCCAACCTAAACGATTCTATGCTCTTTGAAAGTCATTGAACTGAAATGCAGAAGGTAATTCTGCTTAACAGTAAGTGTACCTCACCATTCACTAAGAAAAGTCATCTTCAGGCAAAGTCTATCTGTTGAGAAACTATCATCACTTCTACTAGGAAGTCTGTATCGGCTTTCAGCTGTAGCATCCAGCCCTCTTTTGATCTTTCTTTTTTTAAATCAAGTAACTCAATTTCTTGCCTATAGTCTATAAATTTCTCACCTATAGTCCATACATTTCTTGTAGAACACGGTCAAGACCAGATAATTTCAGTAGGACAAATATTTTCCAATATGCAGAGAGATTAGATATCATGTGTTTTTACCTAGTGTTTGAATTTGGTAGATTTTTTTTTTTAAAGTGCATTAAAAGCCACACATCGGAAATTTTATTCAGATTGAGTTTGTCTTATTCTGTGAAACCACTAAGTTCATTTGCTTGTGAAATAAGGTCTTTCGGCATCAATATCATTTTCAGAATGTGAACCTATATATCCAGCAAGAAAGGTAGATCTCACTAAAAAATGTGAATACCAATATAATCTTAGCCATCCTGTACCAATTGCTCTTTCCGTCTTGAAAGCCTGGCACCAAAATTGCAACATCTTTACAAACTTAGGTTGCATAATATTTATGATATTTAAAAATAACAAAAGCCGTTTGCCCACCACCTTAAAAAGAATCCACCATATGAATAGAGGATACTTTATTCAGGATTCAATGGTAAAGGCAATATCCAAATCAATACTGTATGTCCAAAAATAAAATATGGGTTAAGTGTAGGTAGCTAAATTCAAAACTAGATGTCCTAGATGCCCAATTCTACTTTCTCTTACCACCATGCTCAAGCCAGTACCCTCATTCTGACTTCCTGTTGCCTAATTTAAGTAGCCTGAAGGATCCGTCTCTGGATCACACCACAGAACATATCATTACATCTATTTAGGGTGCATTTCACTAGTTGTGTATTCTCAGGTTTCTACCTGGCAGCAGAAACAGTTCTCTCTCACTTTACTGTGAATCAGCATCAAACTATGAATAGATAGGTATACTTTCTGGTACAGTCCACGTTACATCTTTCTAAGTTTACTGTAAAAGAAGTGGTTTCAGAAGTACAAATCTATTTTTAATGAAGAAATAGTTAGCTAAATCTGCAGAAAATATAGGCATTTTAGATCATGTGTGTAAAAATACTGAACTTTTTCACTGCTTGGGATCTGACCTGCCTCCAAACTTCAATAATCCTGCTACACCCAATACCTCATAAACACCTCTTTGTTAAACAATATAAATTTCTCGTTCTCTAAAATAGAAATGAATAAACAACTTCTTTGGTAATCTAGGAATTTTTTTTCATTAAGGCTCTTTCCTTGCAGTTCTTGATATCAGAAAGCTGCCATCGAGATCTGTAGGTATTCTGCCTAAGGAAGGAGAAAATCTTTTTATTTTATTGTCCTATTAAAGAAACTTGGAGAATCCAAAATCCAACATCCAGAAACCTACTTCTTTCAAACTGAGTTTCTGTCCAGATGCCTTAATCCACATGGCTCAAAAGTCTGCTGATATGAAGAAAATAACATGATTTAAATCATATTCACAAAATACTTAAAAATAAGATAATGTTGCTTTCATTGTTTATCCTTGTTCTAAGAGTGTACTGTGACCATGAAATTTTTTCACTGCTGCAAAGAAGGATAATTCCTTTCACAAATTACTTCAGTAATGCTCTCCTGTTGCAAAGGCACCCACAGAAAATGTTCACAGGACTGAAAAACACATTATCTCATCTCTGTTGGTATCCGATAAAATCATGCACAAAGAATTGGACAAAAAGATAGTACTAGTTTCATCTGAAAATTAGTATATGACACAGGAAAGGACTAAAGAAGTTTCTCTTATTGACTATGGCAATTTGAAAGAATTCTTCATTGGTTAGGACAGATATACTGTCAGATTTTTAAAAAGACATCCACACATGTATGCATTATACATAGCAATTATTTTTAAAAGTACAAATGAAACAAAAATAAAAAATGCCTTTTTAGGTATTTTAGGAGTGCAAAATATTTGTGAAGGTATGAAAACATCACTGTGATTATTCACTGCACTTTTCAACATAAAATAGTATAAGACTAAATTTTTTGTGTGTTTTTTTAAAAAATCTAAGCAGTTATTATAGCTTATCCTAGTTGGTCAGTTAAGCCAGTTACTTGCCCACCGCTTGTGGTGAATGGTTAGCGGTTAAGGCTGAAAAGAGCAAAGCCTCTGAAGATAGGAAACCCTTTTCAAATACCTTAATCCTCTTTATAGATCAGGGTAAGGGTCCCTATGACTGGAGTTCTGCAGGGTTATATCCTGAATTGCTATTTTAGTTTAAATCCTCTACAAATGATAGAAACCCTCTATTCATTCTGTCTCTTGGCCAGCAAGGCTTCATCAGATTTTTTTCTTTTACCATTTTTCATGTCTTTACCTCTGCTTCCCTTCTACCAAAGGCAGTGATGTACCTTTTAAATCAGGTATATTCTCATGTTGCTAATGATATATTTGCAAAAGTATGAGGAAAGCTGGGCTAAACTGAAAAACTTTTACTATGCAGGGCTCAATTTTTAGTAATGTGGCATAGCGGACAACTATAAAACTTCAGCATTCCAAAAACATTTGGCTCTCCTTCTCGTATGAATGGTTTCACAGATTATTACTCAGAATTTATGCAGGTGAATTTAATTTCAATCCTGGTGAATAAGATTTTTCTCCCACTTAAATTGTTTTTCTTAAATAACCATCCTCACTTAAAAAGGAAAAAAAATCTTTGAATCTGGTCTCTTTAAGACTCTATTTCTTGCAACACACAGAAGATGTATTTCCATATGAAAAGCTAAATCAACATTTTCTTATTATATTGATTTTCCACTTACAGTAACTAAAGATTTTAAGTCCTCCTAAAAAGAAGAAAGAAGGATCAAAGTCAACATATTTTTATAACCTGATGAATATTTTCCACACTGAATCATTCAACAAATGAAAAATAATAGTCTGTAGCATTTAAAATCAGGTTAAGAATACACTCCCATGTACAAATGCTGCACTTCTAAGTATTTAAAATCATTAAGTTCTTGGTAGCCATATTTTATGTGCTTATATGTGCAACATATTTATACTGACAGAGATTCGGCTTCAAAATGCTTCACCCAGTTAGGAATCAAAGGACAGTATCATAAATGATTCACTGGATCTTGTCACAAGTTAGACAAAATTTTGTTCCCTCGTGACAATTTCTCCAAGGATAAGTAAACAGGAAATGAGAATAACTACATCCAGCTTTCCCTCTTGCATTAGTAGGTACAGCAACACCGACAAAGCCCTGCACAGAGGACTAGGAAAATTATCTGTGTGGGAATACACATATTGAAATAATGAGTATTAATTCTAGCACTTGCAAAAACTACTATGAAAGCCATACATACAGGTAAAAATACTGCTATCAAAAAGGAGTATTCCATTAGAACAACACAGCAGGACAGAAAACTTCCTGCAGAAAATTATTTAATAGACTCAAAAGACAAAGTGAGTACTTTCTTTGTGGAGAATCATGTAATCCATAACTTTCCAATAGCACCAAATAACTTCCAGAGACTGCTGTGCATGACAGTTGATATAGAATTGCTGGAAAAGCTCAACAAGTCATTGTTATATTATTACCCCAGCATAGTTGCCTATACAAACTGCCCCAAGACAAATAGAGAAACAAATGGCTGTCACATTCTTCTCTTTCACCAGCTCATGACTATCCATCAAACTGTTTGGAGAAAATACTCCTTGACAGCTAGGACACAAAAACATTAGATGACTTCAAGACAATAATCAGAAGTACAGCCTTTTAAACTACGCAAATGGTGAAACCTCTCAAATAGCTTTATCCCTCACAAAATATTTTTCAAATATTAACAACTCTTATTTGAGGCATGTCCCATAAGAAATGACAAAGTAGTACTTAAAGAACAAAGTGATATCAGAGCTTCGCATGGTTATTAAAAGATATCCTAGCTATTATTGAAGCCAGGGAGCTACAACCAAGATGATCCTTATGAAAGTAAACTAATGAGATTTGACAGAATATGAATTTAAGCCTAAATACCAACAATGTCATGCTGTCAGCAAATGAAATACATTAACTGAAAACTGTTGCATTTGATTTAAGGCCCTATCATGCAAAATGAGAAAAGAGGTCACCCTGGACCTTCAGGGAATCTGTTCTTACATAAATTTTAATTTTGTTCACAACTCCTGGGAAGCAAAAATAATGAATTGCCTTGCTCAGAGATGTAAGAGGTGTACCGGTCACACACTGACAGCATTACGGTTTATATTACCTCATCCACCTATACAAAATACTCAGTTAACATAGCAATAATAATTGGGACTAGATAGTATACTCCTTTACTCACACTAGAAAACCTACTTCAATGGAACTGCCAATCTGAGCAAGTGTTAATAATTTCCCAGAATAAGTGGTATACCATGTCTGTCTCTTGTTTCAGCCAGATGTGGAAGGAAGGGGTTCTCTATGTTTTAGCTCCTTATATAGCATGGAAGCTGTAAAATAAGGTAGAGTGAGCCACATTCTTTAAAGAAGGACTATTTGGGTCAGTTACTGACAGCAGCTTGTAAATGCAGATGTCTGAGCCTGTGCAGTTTTGGATGACAAAAATATTCACTCATCCAAATCTCAGATTGCATCTGCAAATCCAGGCAACGATTCGTGCAAATAAAAAATTACCCAAAACTGTGGGACACAGTTTCAGCCATACCTATTTCTAGGTCAGTTGGCCTCAGAGTGTAAGTAAGCCAGCTTGAAGGCTTAGCTCTCTGCCTCTGGGTAGCAGCTGGTCTTCTGCCCTGGTGTCCAGAGGCAAATGCAGCATGCTGTATCCACCGCCTCTTCGACAGCCAAGCGGCTATGGCTACCGGCTCCTGCATGGACTTCACGATCCAAACTCCTCTAAGGCTAAAAATTTTTGAGGCACTATTATTTGAAGTTAACAAGAATTTCCCACATTTCCAAATGCCTCAGAAAATACCATTTAGCACAAGACAAATGCACTGCAAAGCTGCAACTCCTGCAGCACAATCCTAGCCCGGAGGTACAGAGCAGGCCACAACACAAGTCAGGACTAGACACCAGTTACCCAAGCTCACTAGCATGCTCTCTACCTGCAAAACAGACACTTGAAAACAAGCCATTGGAAAGCTAAGCTGCCTCTTTTCACACCAGTACAACTGGCTGGTTAAAAACTGTACTGAGATTGCTCAGTGGACATTTTGAGACTGGCCAAAACCTTCTCTTTGGCACTTCAATTCTGATAATTTGGGAGGACATGCAACAGCAAGCAAAAAAGCCCTATTGCTAATGGCTTGGACTGCCTAGTAGTTCAGTAATAAATTTTTTTTTTTCCTGTCTGAATGGTTTGAAAGATGACAGCGCAATCAGGAATGGTGCTTCAGTTTAGCAACATTTTGTTGATACTGGTCCACCACTGAGAGAAAACTCCCTTAGTTTTCCATAGAATCATAGAATCATTATGGT
>NW_009628319.1:0-9421 GCF_000690535.1 Cariama cristata | reverse complement strand
GCTCATTACTATAATAATGCCATTTACATGTGTACACACACACTCAAAAAAAAGACGGGGGGGGTCCTCCGCTAGAAAAATAAAGAGCCCTGGTCCCTCTTGGACCCAGACTCCCCCCACCAGCCAGCCCCTGTTGCCCCACCTGTGGGGCACCCACCGCAGACGAGCCAGGAGACTCCAGACACAGGGCTGCCCCTAGGATCCTCAACAGCCAGCAGGCAAACCTTGGCTGGGAGGAATCTACTGACAATCTCAAGACCCATAAAACACAACACCTGAAAAATGAAAACCCCAAATTGTATTGCAGCACATTAAAAAAGTAACTCAGAAGAAAATAGAGGAATTCATCCAGAAGAAAGGGAGCACTTGAGCTAGAGGAGGATTCTAGGTAAATATGTCAGCTTGAAATACACCACATCTTTTAAAAGCTACAGTGATTTGAACACTTAAAATCAATATGAGGATTCATCGATACGATGCTGAACACATTCTTCACATAAAAGTACACACTCTTGCTGGTGTTGGGAAATGTCTTGTCCCTTCCTTGTGGCACCGCTGCAGGGAGAGAACCCTGTGAGGCTGCAGGACGAGGTTGTGCTGAAACCACAACATACACTTACAGATCCACTGCGACAGCCACAGCCCTTGCGCTGCTGCTCCTCCACATCTCACTTGCTTGGTCAATATAAGTGGAAGTGAAGCGTAAAACTTCAAAGAGTAAAAGAAAAACAAAGAACATATCTCAGTAATTCACTTTATACTAAAAGGGTGTGCATATGTTTATACACAGCCAATAAAAATACTTGCACTATGAAAGTATTTGATTTTCCTTTTGCATTAATTTAACTTGAACAGCTGTGAATCGATACCACTACATTCTCTCTCTCCAAAAGACACAGTTCTCACTTGGCTGGGGGTTTCTTTGGGTGTCACACGAGGAAGGACACCTGGCCAGCTGTGCTGCCAAAGAGAGATGCTGCTGAACTGCGAGGGAAACGTGCCCTTGAAAGCAAGACAGAAATACAGCACTTCAGAGCACGCCATCAAAACATCAGGGGAAAAAACGCGTAACATTCAGTTGCCTCTCTTTTTAAAGATTTAGAACAAACACCTAACTACTTAAGTACACCTGATCAATTCTATGCTATAGCTATTTGGCAGTTACAGTTTAAACACTGCAACTCAATTTGTAATTTATACTATTGTAACTTTTTTTTTAAAGTTTCATTTATGATAGGAAAAAAAATCAGTGAGATACCATACTGTTTTACTTTTGTGAGAAAAAAAAACAAAATTCAAATCCAGTGCTGCAAGCCATAAGGCTACCAAAAACGATTGGCACATTTGCTAATGCTTTTGGCTGTACTGAAGCGACTGTTACAACTGAGAACCCAAAGGCCAGTGATGCCATCAACATTAGGAAGATGTGCTGTGCTTGGGTCTTTGGAAGGAAATTGACTTTTTTATTATTTTTTAAGAAAGAGAGTGAAAAGCCGTGTTGCTGATGACTTCTACTGCAAAGTACATCATCTCTGAAGATCCACTCTGATAGGAAGTTCAAAAAACGCAACTTCTTTCAATGAGAAAGATTTCCATTTTGGAAAATCTCTTCCCAGCTGAAGCCAAAATTACATACTGTAGGTTAAGGGAAAAGGACATTATTGGAGCAGTAACTGGCCAAAAACACACCAAGACTCACTGTCACTAATTACAAGGCTGTTAACATTTCTTGAGAAAGCCTGGAAAACATGTGGAAGCAAAGCTGATTTGTCCTATTTTGTCCATGTCTCTCCTTTGACCTTGATTGCTAGTATCTCAGATGCTAGTATCTCAGTAAGGTTTTAGAGTACTACTATAAGGTACTTTAAAAACTTATTCACTGAAAAAGCATAAAGCTTTTATCATGAAAACAAAGTCTGTTTCTTCTGAACATCTGAACTTTTACAAACAGTTTCTTTCCTCTTTTATTACAAAATTATTTTCACAGTACCGTTTAGTAGTAAGCACACAGGAACAGAAGATTATGCTTTCAGGAAGAGAAAATAAATGGAGGGAAGTAAGCTTTGCAGAGGCATAACATGCTCCAGAACAGACCTTATTTTTAGCATTTGTGTTCAAATATTTCATATTAAAAAAATAGAGAAGGAGAGTTGCATGTTCTTTATGTTAACTTTAAAGTCCATACTACATGTACCTTAGGAAAAACGCAGACGCACATCATAGATGTACCCGGTACTTGCAAACCACTATAGATTCTTTCCATCTGTCTTGTACTTTCATGGCACAAGAAAGGGCCACGATGGTGAAATCATGGCAGTTGACATCCAGCTGAGAGAGGAAAAAAACCTTTAGCATAAAGCTGGGTAGGAACCTAAAGCTTCCTTTTTTGGGAAGGTTTGTGAAGACTGCAACCAAGTGGAAGAAAAAATATTTTGCATCATCTTTGGTACAGCTGTTGATACAGCTTCTGCATTTTTTTAGACAACTATGCCTTTTTTTTTTTTTGACTCGTTGGCAGCTTTACCTTCACTAGAACTCACAGATGACAGACATAGGTATCTACATACATTTTCTCAAGCCTAAGTATAGTCAAGATTTCCTCACCCTGCACGTCCCAGGTTGAATATTTTGTGAAAGAGTACAGCAACACACTTGTCCTTGTGAACTGCCTCGTTACAAACAAGGAATGATTTTTTTCCAGGCTGTGTCTCCAAACAGTCAAGATCTTTTAAAACTGCAGTTGTGCCATGAAACCTGCTTAGGGTCCTTCCCAGCTTTTGACTGTCCTTGGATTTAACAGGCACACCCTCTGTTCCATCTTCCAGCAGCAAAAATACATAATGCTCTCAGACCCAGAGCACAACCCTACAAACATACACACACACCTTGCCGTTTCAATGAGGAGCCACTCAGCATCCTTGCGAGCACAGCCACAGGCCCAACAGTAGTTTCACCTACATTGCCAGTCACCAACTTCAGTGGATGCAGTCTCTGAAGCTTTCAACTGAAAACCATATTGTGACACTTCGCCACAGTAAGAATAATCCATAACCAGAACTCCAGAAAAATGCAGTAACACAAATTGCAAACCCACAGCAGCAACAGCTTCAGAAATATTTAGATCAGCAACAAAGGAGAAAAATAAAACAGCTTCATCTCATGCACAGGAAAGCAGCAGACAGAGAAAAGGGTCAGCATTCATATCCCTTAGATAAAACAGGCATTCTCCGTCCATTCCTAAACAGATCTGTTAGGTCTAAACATCACAACACTACTATGGCAATATTCAGAGGAGGAAATAACAGCCCCACCACTGGAGACGCTATTGACTGATTCTATTTATTAAGCAGGACACATAGACAGAGTGGCATATTTTTCCACACAGAACCCTGAATTTCCTGAAAATTTAAGTTTACCAAAAAGAGCCATTTGGAGGATGTTGCTGAAGAACACTTGTCAATAAAACTTTGATGTGTTTGACACACACAAGTTTTTGGTCACTTGCTAGTTGCTTCCTGCTGTTCTTCCTTCAGAAATGTTCCTTGTAGTGAAGTTATTCACTAGTGGTCCAAGCATTTACCTTCCTGGTATTACCAGCACATCTACACAGGCAAGTAACTCAATTGCTCTTCTAAAACTATCCAAATGAAAATTACAGCCATGAAAGAGGAGCGAAAGAGAAAAAAGGGGAGGTCAGGCAGCAAAAGAGCTCTGCAGGCTGGCAGCAGTCAACATTGCACTCTCAAAAAAACCCAAAACAAAACACACAAAAAACCCCAAACAACTACACAAAAAAGCAAACCACAAAACAAAACCATGACATTGTATCTTTTTTTTTTCTTGTGGAGTTCATCCCTCTCTCAGCATACTGTCTTGTCAGAGCATAAAGCACATATGATCTGTAACCCAATGACATTTGCCTGTGATGAATACATGTTCAGAAATAGTCCATATCTGCAAAACTGGTGTTGTTTTTATGTTTTTAATAATCATAACTCAATTTTATTGACTCACACATTTGTGAGGAAACTAACTAACTTTTAAACATAGCCTCTCCTTAGAGGAAAAAAATATGTTAGATACTGAAAAAAAATTAGGCTTCAGAGCTCCCAACCATGAGGGAGTGGTGGGGAAATTAATGAAAGTGAAGACCAACAGCAGCAATATTAAGTGAAATTTGGCTTTAATTCTGATTGTGTTCTTAAGCAACTCTCCAAGCCTATACCTCAATCCTATGAATGACTAGTCCTTATTTGGAAGGACAAACTTTTTCACTTAAAAATTTAAGTAGAATTGAAGACTCCACTGAACAGAATAGAGATTGAGCCATGGGACAACATGCCATCACTCTAATGAAAAAAAGAAAATCAAATAAAAATCAAGTTTAAATATCAGTTTCCATCATGTTTCATTCATTACATTTCTACTGGCATCTAGGTGCTCAAAAATTAACTCTACTGACACCATGTATTACTAAAAACTTAGTTATACATAAAAAACCAAAAGGCTCTTTCCAACTTGCCCATAAAATTAGTACGAACCAACAGAAGAGAAACACTTGACCCTAAAGAAGGTAACAGGCAGCTCTTCATTTATGCGAGATGCAAGTTCATTCTTTTACCTGAAATGAAAAAATTCGTAACTCTCAAGGGATCAATTCAGGAACAGAGCATGGTCTGTTAAAGGCAATTTTTCATCAGCTTTTTTGCACTGGCAGCAAATTTGCCTTTTCTGTGGGTTTGATGTGGAATATCTGTAGCACCCTTGAACTTGCAAATGTTTCTCCCCGCTCCCCCAGCCCCATACGTGCAATTACCTGAGCAGCAAGAGGAACAAACCATGCAGGATTTTCTGCATGGTCTGACACACAGAAGGTGACACTGGGAAAAGAGGAGGCAAAAGATGAACCTCTTTGTCACACCCAGCCAATGGTGAAAAGACAGGGGAGGATTCTGCCAGAAGGGTCGTGCGGGGCCCAGGTGTGCACCTGGGGAGCTCCAACCAGCTGCTTTCTCTCCCCTTTGCCAGGGACTAAGGAGATGATGATGCCTCGGAGCAGGGCTGCTCCAGGAAAGACTCTCCACACAGAGTGAGGCACATGGCATGGATTTAGTCCCATAAGGAAGAGGCCGGGCTCCCTGCTGGCAGAAGGGCGACTCGCCTCCCTGCTGCTCGCACCTCCTTGCTGGGGACAGCCCTGCCTGCACCTGGCCACTCTTCAGCCATGCTGGGAGCACAGTCCAGTCGACGGATGCTCCAGCGAGTAAGACACTCCAGCTCATTGCAGCTACTGCTCATTACAGCCATAGGTTATTTTGGCTTTGGCTAATGCATGCTCCAGACAGCGCACACCCTGTCTTGTTCCTGTCATGCTTGCTACAGTTCCGGCTAACTGAAGCCACAGCTGAAAGAGCCTTCAGCTCTTTCTCCTTACAAGCTCCAGCTACTTGCAACAGTCTGGGCTTTTGACAAGGTCATAAATCAATCGCTGTCAAAACCTGAGTATTAGGAGTAAACATCATAGTTGTATGTTGTATAAATATTAATTTGTTTGTATTATTAATTAGTTAAAAACTATTCTAAGCAGTGTACAAAGAAGAGCTGGACTGAAAGAGAGCATGTGGGGTCTGAAAAGTGTCTCACCCACCAGAGACCATCTCAGACGTTGAGTTTGGCCTGCTGCATGCCAGCACCCCTGCTTCCATGGAGGGTCCATGCACCCTGCCCACCCCCTGCTTTCTGCCACAGCCCTCAATGCACTCCCACTGCGCTCTGCCTCTCACCTGCCTGCAAAACCAGCCAAACTGGCTTCTGCTTTTGGTCCCCAAACCAGCTGACTTAGTGCCCGTTGCTGAGCCCAAAAACCTGGCTGCTGAGCCTATTCTCAAGTCCCAAAAATGCAGGACTGGACCACTGTTTCTGAGTCTAAAATCATACAACTCAATTTGTTTCTGAGCCCCAAAATAGGCCACGTGAGCCTGTTTTCAAGCACCAGGAACAGAAAACTTGGTCTCCATTTCTGGCCCCCAAAACAGCTGACCCTGTCTGCTTTCTGACCCCCTCTGTGCTCCCCATGTGTGATGCTGAGGGGTGGGGGGAGTGTAGCCACCCCCGAGCCCTGGACCCCCAGGACCCCACATGCAGTTTTGAAGAGTACTTGGGAACTGCCAAGGGCCCGGCCCCATGTCTCTGTGGGACAGCACCAGCACAGGCTAGGCATCACTTTATTATTTCTGTTTCAGGCTTTATTTTTCAGGCATCATCAGCACAACACCCCAAACCCTCTCAGGCCAAAGGACCCCTGCAGGGAGCCGTGCTCAGCCACCCCCCCTCCAAGCCAAGCGCAGCTCTGCCCCCCGCCAAGAAACCCTGGCAGCAGCTGCAGGTGTCCTTCTTGGCCTATGCGGGCACCAGGACCCACCTGCCGCCGCAGAAGCCCCGTGGGACGCCAGTGGCCAACCCGCCCCCAGAGCGGCTAGCCCCAGCGAGGGGCAGCTGGGGACAGAATGACGCTGCTCCTGCTCCCCAAAGCTGGACACGGGCTTGGCCCCAAAACCCCACAATGACCCCAGGGCAACGCTCGTCACAGCACTGCTTCCGTCCCCGCCAGCCCTGGGAGGGCAGAGCCCAGACCCACCCATGGAGGTTCTGGCCAGGGGATCCCACATCCATGACCTGCCGTGCCCACAGCCTCTCACCTGCCCCGACGTGGGTCCCACTACCGCAGGGCCCAGAGCAGAACGAAACTCAGCAGCCAGACCAGCTGCTTCTCTTCTGGGCCCACAAAGGCACCCCACCCTGCCCGCTTTTGATATAGTGATGGGGAGCAGGACAGAGGACCAGAAAAAGAAAAATAAGACAAGGGAGAAGACCCAGGAGCAGAGAGAGAAAGAAAGGTTGGAAGAAAAGGTCAGAGAGGTAGAGAAATCAAGAACAACAGGGATGAGGAACCCTGCAGAAAGAGGGAGCAAGAAAACGTAGGGTGGGTGAGCAGTACAGGGGGACAGAGAGATGGGGGTGGGGAAAGGAGAGGAAGAAGAAAGGAGAGACAAGGACGGTGACAGGGTGCAGGACACACACAGAGAGAAAAAATGACATGGAACAGGACAAAGGGAGTGAAAAATAAAGAAAGGTTCAGATCTGTACAAAGAGACCAAGAAGGAAAAAAAAAGAAAAAAAAAGAACATTAATGTGCTAGAGGACAGAGATGAAGGAAGAGAAAAAAGGGCCAGGGAACAGGACAGAGGACAAGAGAAAGGGAAAAAGGGAGAGACAGCTGGATAGGGAGGTATAGCAAGAAATGACTGGACAGACAGTGGGACAGAAAAATAAGACAGAAAAAATGGGGACAGGAAACAGGACAGAGGTACAGTGAGAGGAAACAAGGGGCAAGGAGCAGGACGGAAGTGGAGAAAGCAGCATTGGAGCAGAAGAATAGAAAGAGAAAAAAGAAAGGCAGGAAGAAGAATGGGGGATGACAGAGAGGGGAAAAAGAAGGACGGGGGATGATACAGAGGGGAAAAAGGACAAGCAGCAGGACACAGATTGTCAGAGAAAGACAGGGAGCAACACAGGGTGATCCAGAAAGATAAAAAAGGGACAGGGAGGAGGACAAAGTGAAAAACTGGCAGGACAGAGATGGAGAGGGAAAAAGTCTAGGATGGGCAGCAGGACAGATAGCTGGAGAAGGAAAAAAAAGCACTGGGCTGCAGGACAGAGATGGAGTGAGAAAAAACAGTGACAAGGAGCAGGACAGAGTGACAGAGAATAAAAACACCAAAGAGGGAATGGGACAGGGAAATGGGGGAAAGACAAGGAGAAGGACAGAGAAACAGAGAGAGAGTAAGAGGAATAGAGGGAAGAACAGAGAGATGGAGCAAGAAAGGAAAAAAGCACAGGATGCAGAACAAAGGGAGAGACAAGGACAGGGAGCAGGACAAAGGGATGCAAAAGGTAAAAAATAGCAATGGCCTGCAGGACAAAGATGGAGAAATTAAAAAATAGACATAGGTAGCATGATAGAATGACAGAAAAAACAGGCAGAGAGCATGATAGCATTGGAGGAAAAAACAAGCTGTATGGGCAGTGGGAGAGAGATATGGAGAAAGAAAAAAATACTGAGGAAGAGAGAAAGAAAAGAAGGGACAGCTCACTGCACACGGGGATACAGTTAGAAAGGATGAGAGAGGGAACGGGAGAGAAAGACAGAAAAGATAGCAAAAGGAAGCAGGGCAGAGGGACAGCAAGAGAAAAAAAAGTGACAGGGATCTGGACAGAGATGGAGAAAAAAGCAGCAGGGACAGAACGAAAGAGTCAGAAAGAGCAACAGGGAGCAAGGCAGAGAAATCAAAATCAGGGCAGCAGCAGGGTGGAAATGGAGAAAAAACAACCTTGGATGGTCAACAGGACAGAGAGGAATACAAATATGGGCAGGGAGCAGGACAAAGAGATATAGTGAGAAATGACTGATGGGAAGCAAGGCTGCAGGACAGAGATGGAGGATGAAAAAAAGGAAGGAGAGGAAGCAGGACAAAAGTGCAGAGAAAAAAGAAAAGGGAGTAGTAGAAGAAGAGAGAGAAAGGGAGAGAGGAAGAGGCAGCAGGACAGAAGAACAGAAAGAAGAGGAAAAGTAAAGGGAAACAAAGACAATCACGGTAGTGTGGGAAAGAGAAGGGCAGTGAGGGACCAGGATGCAGAAGATGGGCGATAGGGCCCTGAGGGCCCGGGACTCACTGCAACTCTCACTCTTGGCGCTGCCAGGTGAATTTGCCAGTTCAGACGATTCTTTCTCCTTCTCTCATCCCTTCCTCTTCTGTAGCTCTAGTTGCTTGGCTGTTCTCCACCTAAGAGAATACGGGCGTGTCTCCCAGCTCTTATGAGACAAGGCTTCCCAGACACGTAACCATGCTCGCTCACGCACTACATGGCTGTACCACATTGCTGGTGACACATACAGACCCTCCGGTGCACACTGGCAGACTGGCCTGCTGCAGACTACAAAGAGGGATTCTTCCTTACCTAGACAGGCAGGCTTTCTCTTGCCTGCAGTGTGAGGCAGCTGCTGGCGAGGTGTCCTTCAATTTCTTTTTCTTTACCTATCTCTGGCTTATTCACCTTCAGCCATTGCAGCTCCTGTCCACAGCCAGTATGTCCTCCGCCTGTCCCTTTTCACCCCCATGACACATGGAGAGTGAGGCCAAGCAGAGACATTCCACACAAGCCCGAGGCAGATATAGTCAATGGCATCCCCAGGAGAGCAACGGGCAACTGAATTCTCAGCGTGGCCTCTGGCAAAGGGAAAGAAGAAGCAGTGACCATTATTACCACAGCTCGCCCTTGGCCAGAGACCCTTGTTTTGCAGAGGCTTCTGGAGACGCATTGACAAGGCCACGTCGCCACCATCACGACAGGGATTGGGGGT
>NW_009628318.1:38561-58937 GCF_000690535.1 Cariama cristata | reverse complement strand
AAGGCCTCTCGGCTCTGCTTATCCTTCCTTGCGATTTCTCCCTCGTTTCGTAGCCGTGCCATACGTATAAATTATTTGTGCTGTCGCCTTTTTGCTTAGGAAGTGCCTATTCGGTTTAGCTGTCGGTGTTGTTCGTAGGCTGCTAGGAAAAACCACAGTATTAAACCCTTAAATCGTGTTAAAT
Source organism: Cariama cristata (assembly GCF_000690535.1). Taxonomy (NCBI): domain Eukaryota; kingdom Metazoa; phylum Chordata; class Aves; order Cariamiformes; family Cariamidae; genus Cariama; species Cariama cristata. The sequence goes on along the minus strand of NW_009628318.1, from coordinate 58,753 downwards.
TTAGCAATGGGCAGACAGCTGTAATCAGTATTAAAGTATTTCTTATCACTGGTAGTTAAAAGCCTTTAAAAATATTTAGTAAATTGATATTATGGCTCCCACATCCTGATTTACCCACATACTCTACCAACTGTTACGCTTTGCATGCTTTAATGTGCTATTTTAAATTTAACGTGGTCTGCCTGTGATCTGCAGCGTGGGTGTCCTGCAAGCCTCAGACCTTCCTGTCGGGTTCAGAAGGACTGTCTGCAGCCAGCCCCTCTCCAAACACCCCTCACTTAGAGATCACGAGCTTCGCTCGCAGTCTATTTATGCTTTTCAAAGAAAATCTTCCACATGCACAGACCTGCTGCATAGAATGTTGAAAAGCGTTTTGAAAGGAAAAAAGGATAAAGCTGCTTCTAAAGTGAAAGTGGCACTGTGTGACCAAGCAGAGTCTATAATGCGTTTTCGTGTGTAACAGAAGGCAGCATTTATGGGCTGTCTCCTGACATGTCCCTTAAACATCCTCATCTTTAGATGTGGTGCTTATGACTGGCAAAGAAAATGTTTCACACCATGAGGCTTCACTACCCTGTGGTGCACAGGCTGAGCTGAGACTCAGGTAGGATCTGCGTATTAAAAATCCAAACAGCAAGCATTAATACTAAAAATACATGTGTTAGAAGAGGACCAAAATTTTACCATTTCAGTGCTTTTTACGTGTTTAATTAAGCCCTTGAATTTACTGCCTTTAGAGTTTTTAAACCTTTGCTAGAATCTTGCAGAAAGGATTTTGCTTCAACAGCAGCAGTAGAAGTCAAAACAAATTTAAGTGGATTACATCTTGATGAAGTCTGTATTACTGTAGAAAAATATAGGCTGTTCTCTTAGTGTTCTTCCTTCTCTTCTGAGAACTCTCAAAGCTGAGGGACAAGGCTCCTTAGAGCTGCCTTTACACCCCTGCAGCGTGCCTGCTTAAAATATTGGTGGATCCTCATGGTGGTTCCTGGTCAGGCTGTGGCCTGGGACATGATATGACAAGCTGATAGCTTTTCTTTGTGGGTAGGTGTCTCCTGTCACTTACAAAGGGATATCGGGCTACGTTGGTCTACCTCTACTCATTCTACTGGATCTCTTTTGATTTTCTTCAGTTTCTTCGCTGAATCTTTTTCTTTCACTTCTGAGAGACTGGAGGAGGGGGAGGATACGTACAAAACTGGCTGCAGTGCTTCCTCTTAAACTGAGTGCAGAAGTTTATGTGTGCCTGTTCCTGTATGTTTGGAGCCATTGCTGGCAGAGCCTTTCCAACAGGTAGCCTGAGCAGTTGCAACCAAGGCACTGGAGTTGTGCAGCCGGCAGCGGTAGCTCTGCGTGCATCGGGCCAAGCTGTACTTTTCATCCACATCAGATTTGAAGAGTGCTGTCCTCAGGCTGGCCCACCTCTAACTAAAAGAGACACAGGAGCAGCAGCCCCACATGTTTGTAGACAGACCCAGGCAAAACAGGTGAAGCCAGGATGAATAATGATCTGCCCTGGAAGATTTGCGTTCCTGTAACAACTCTTGCCTGTGCTCAGACTCGCTGAGGCTGTGGGAGCAGGCTCCTTCTGCATTTCTTCCTGCTCTTGAGGATTGAGGCAATTGTGGCAGCGATAACTTGCAGCGATTCAGGAAACCGTTTCTTTTTGCTTGAACACCAGAGGCCACAGCAGTCTGTGTGCTTGCAGTCTCCTGCAATGAGAATTACTGTATACCATGCGTACCTGCGGTGGTTGGGACCTGGGCTGCTGTGAGCGTGGGCTGCTTTTGGTGCACTGAGTGTCAGGTCTGGTTCAGGTCTTAGTTGCAATGCTCAGGGGAGGTTGACTCCAAAACCAAGAGCTCTTTCCTCTGCCTGTTATTGTGATTTCTGTAGCATGTGCTTTCCTCTGGATCCGTGGCTTTCTTGACCAGTGGGAGATCTTTGTGTAGGAGAAGTCTAGAGAACCTCCACGATGAGAGTTTAAACACGTGTTTCTCTAAGCAGCCTGTTTCTTCCTCACTTCCATTCTTGGCTTCTCATACAAACCGTGCCTAACAGCACATGGAGAGTTCAGACAGATGAGAAATTAATCACGCCATTTCTCATACAGGCTCTGAAGACAGACAGACTTTCATTATTGCTTCTTTTTTGATATAGCTGAAAGGTCCTAAGGTATTGTTATGTTTAATCCTTCAAAGAGATTTTTGGTACTTTTGACTGCGTTCACTCCTTAGGCAGGGGAGCTTAGTTTAAGAGTTTAGCATTAGTGCAGGTTACTTGAATTTGCTTCCAGTGATGCTAATTGCTAGCTCATCAGTCAGGCCACAAGAAACCCTTAAATCATTTAACCACAGGAAGTGTATTCTACTCTCATTTGTTTCTGCATGAATTTCTTCCAGGCCTTCCTTTCTTCAGTAACCTCCTGCTAGCCATTTTTGAATAACTAAATGTTAAGCTGAAAACAACCTAAGATAATTCATAAAACTTAAATGCCTAGGATTGTAATCTTTGTCTGTAGTAGTGTGTCTGTACAGTTGTAAACATTCTGATGTTCTAAATATTTCAGTTGTCATATACAAATATTGTAAAACTTACTCTAAATCTTAAAACTTTTATCCATTCGGGTTTTTTACCATTTCTGCAGTGAATGTTGATTACAGTGAGCATGCAAATTGCTTTAAGGACTGAAAAAAACCCATTTTTTTCAATTCTAAGAGTTATTACTGTGTTGTTCCCCATCCAGTTTATTGGTTGTACCTTTTCCATTTTGATAAATGTTAGTATTTTATATTATGTGAGGGTGCAGTTGTACGTGATAAAAGCTTTTGCATTTAAGCTGGAGTTCAGAAGGAGCAGAAGACAAGTGCTTCAACAAGTGGGTGGCCAGAGACTTTCAGGTGTGAGTTGCACTGGTGCAGCTTGAGCCTGGCTCTGCCCGTGTGACAGGGCATGAAAACCCTTGCTGTGCCCTTCGGGTGCTGTTTGAGGAAACCTGCTTGCTGCAGCTCTTCACTCCTTCCTCTATTTTGAGTTGCCATTCCCTCCTTCTCATGAGTCTCCTTTCCCCTTTGCCAAAGCTCGCTAAGGGTGAAAATATCAATTGTTTTCTGACTTTTGTGGCTGCTTCTTGAGCAGTAGTCGTTGCCTGGACCCACCTCTCTCCTGTCCTTTTGAGTACCCAGCAGATGCAGGGTGCTTCCTGCCACCGCGGTTCTTTGCGTATTCTTCATACTTGCACCGAGTGACTTGGTTTCTTGAGAACTGTTTGTTTGCCACTTGCAAACTTTTCAAGAGAAAGCCTGTTAGTCAAAGTCCTGCTGAGTGTGCTTTTAATCTCCAGGGTTTCCATTGATAGTTCTGGGCAGCAAACAGACAATTGCTCCTGTCAGCACCTTGCTGAGAGGGTAAAATATCTTAAAATATTTCCCTATGTAAACTTCTGTGAGTTAGCTTTTGGAAAATTATTTTGGAAGAATCTAGGTTTCTGTAGTGTCTCCATCTCATTTCCAGGCTTGCCTTGCCAGCTGAGGCCCTCCTTGCAGGACTGCCAGCAGTGCCCACAGGCCTACAGGTTGTCTCTGTAGCTAACTCCATCCTCTTCTTCCCGTTTAAAGCCAACAAAGTCGCTCCGTGCGTGGCTGTGTTTGATCTGGGATGCCAGCTCTCTGCCTGCACAGACTGGGTTGCCATCACACGCCTTGGCACGAATGTGCCCATCATGCCGTGTTGGAGGCATTGATGGTCGGAGAGGCTTGTATATGGGGACATCCTGCTTGTTGATGTCTGTCAGAGACTGATGCAAGCTCTCCCCATCCTAGTTGTTGATTATAGTGTGTAAACATATGCATGTTTACAGAGGAAATGTATCATTCTGTCTTTGAAAGACACTGAGAATGTTTTCTACAAACAAAAATAAAATGGGAAGTTACCTAGAGGTGAAGCCTCCGTAGCTACTTTTAAGAGATGTGGTACTTAGTGTTTTTACGCCTGCACTGCCAAATTTGGTGGGAAGCTTGCTGTAAATGTGAGACGGACACAGGCTGTGTCTAGCTTTGAGCCAGTGCACCTGAGGGGTCACAATTTACCGTGGCTTCAGTGTTACGGGCTCAGACCGCCAGTGCACCTGAGGGGTCACAATTTACCATGGCTTCAGTGTCACGGGCTCAGACTCTCTGTATACAAAATACCAGAATTACTTTTAGGCTACCCTTACAAGCATGCATATGCATGCATAAGGGTAAGGAAGCCCAGACAAATGGTTAGTGTGTGCACTTAGGCTGCTATTAACTGCAAAACCTCATCCTGTCTCCTGGTATTTTGCCTATTGTCCTTGATTGGTGGGAGTAATGCAGTGTGACTAGAACTGAAAGGACCATTTCTCTCCCTCCCTTTCCCAAATGTTTTCCTGTGTTTGACAGTTCTCCGCTGACAATCAGGATCCTTTTTATTATGGTCACAGAGAAACAGCATTAAACGGATGTTTAAATAATTTTAAACAGATGTCAAAGATCATAAAAATCGGCTGTGCAAAGGTTGGACTTGCATCTGAATGCACTTAAAACCAAAATGAATACAACAGTAACAAATAATGTCTTAACAAAACCAGTTACATTTACAAATGATGGTGTGTCTTTATTTCAGAATCATTCGACACGACTGTCTTCCTGTGTGTCCTTTCTCTCTGACAAGTAAAAGCATCTGAGGAGATGCCCCTGAATCTGTTGTATAAAATAGGAGTAATGAACCTGTGCCCCATGTCCACAGCCGGCCTGTGGGTTAGTTTTGCGTGGCATGAGGTCCCACGATCCCTCATCTCTTCATATTATTGCTAGATAATACCGAGGTGTATATTAATTTGCAGGCTGCCAAGTGTTTTTGAAAGGGCTCACAGCAAGGAAGGGATAATCCGCTTTAGTACAAAATACTCAGGTAGCCACAAAACAAAGGTAACTGTGGGGAAGGAAGAAGGAGGAATTTACCCGCAGGAGTGTTTCTTTTATTTCTTGTGAAATGAAAATGTGTTGGACCAAAATAAATTCACCACAGCAGCCTTTGGCTTTCTAGAGCCATGATGTTCCTAGGCATGCCATACGTACTATGAGACATGGCTCTGTGTGTTTTAAAATAAAAGAAAAACTTCAGAAAAAATGGGATGTACCAGCACTCCTGCACTTGTTCAGACCCGTAGGAATGATGGTCACTGCCGTCTGGTAGAGATGGCACCTGAGCTCTGACACATGGAATCATTTAGGTTGGAAAAGACCTTTAAGATCATCAGGTCCAGCCGTAAACCTAACACTGCCAAATCCATCGCTAAGCCATGTTCCTACATGTCTTTTAAATGCTTCCAGGGATGGTCCTGCCCAGAGGAGGCGGGGGGAAAGCTTTGAGTCGCCAAAGGGAGCAAGATACAGGCTTGAAAAGGAAGCTGCTTGCTTTTTTTGGTCATAGCTTCTGCAACAAGTATCACTTTCTGATAGTTTTGTAGCTTGTTTCAAGGTAAACAAGCAGCACTTTAATCAGGAGAATTTCCAGAGTGGTGTAGTGTGCTCAAGTCTATCATAGATATTTCTTTAGCAGAGAAATGCTCCAGAAACTTGCTGTTTGATAATACTGTAAGGGTTTTGCAGTGGTTTTACCTAGATGCCTGTGTGCCTGTCATGTTAGGATATTAGTTTTCTTGAACTACAGATGGCATCCAGCAAAATGTACCCTCTGGTGCACGCTTGAGGTGTGGTATTTTATCCCTGCATGACAAGTGCCTCATGACCTTTCCCTGCTCATGTCTTAAATGAAGATGTGGTTGTCATGACTACGTTTAGTAGAGAAATAAATGTTCCTCCCAGCTTGGGCGCTTGTGTAATGGCTCAGTTCAGGCAAGGTGGTGTTTTCATCTGGATCCTTGCTTGAGGGTGGGCAGACGATTTCTGTGACCCAGGAATAAAAGTGCCCAAGCTGGAGATCGCTGGTTGCTGAACGCGGCAGCTGCTTGTGCTGCAGCTCTCCTGGGCATGGTTTCGAGACGGTGCTGCTCCATTGGCAGCACCAGTCTTGGGGGCAAATCCCTGAAAGCCAGTAAAGAAAACTTCTCGGGGTTGTTTCTGGAGGTCTGGGTGTAGCTGATGCTGCTTGTTCGTTGCCGGAGAGGCAGAGGCTCTGGGATGTGGTGCTGACGGGAAGGGTTTCCCCATGCCGGCCCGGGACTCTGTGCTGTGTTCACTCGGAGGAGCCGGGCCAAGTGCCTTCTCCTCTTCCTAAAGCTGTCACCCCCCCAGCAGCTTACTCTTTAGGAGCTATCGTTTCAGACTGTCTGCAGACTTGCACAGTATTTGTACAAGATAATTAATGCTTCAACCTATTATGTTTTTACACTTCTTTTTAATCTCTGTTGTCAAGAATTTTTTTTTCTTTCAGTGGTACTAATACAGGTTTCTAGTGTTATCAGATGTCTACAGGAGCCAGATACTGTAGGTATAAGCCTATTAGGCAAATGTTTCAAAGTATTTTCTGATAACATTGACCATTTCTTCTGGTTTTTATTTCTGCTTTTCTTCTTGAAATCCCTGCATACATACTGCTGCCTGTGTGTGTTGCAGAACATGCAGGTGAGCTAAACTTGCTGGCAGAATACCTCTGTACTTTGACTATTTAGTTTTAATGTTTATTAGCTGAAAAATGTTGCATTTTCAGCTGTTTCCATTTTTAAATTAATATATTTTTTTCCAGAAGTACATATCTGACATTTGTCACTTTTTTTTTGCTAGCTGGAAAGCTTGGGCTGGAAAGTTCCCACAGCTGCTGTCTGTGGCTTCAGCTTTGTTTTAATTGCTGCACTAGAAACATGTAGCAGCATGTCGTTGGAGCCCTTCGGCCTGGTGATGGGTAGGAATCAAAGCATTACAAAATTACATTCAAAGGGGGGAAATTATTTTGCAGTTTTATCCAAGGGTTTGAGGTCATTATTGAAGTTTGCAAGGAGTTGGTCAACAAAGTACAGCATTTAGTTGTGGCTAGGTAATTGCGACATTCTGAAAAAGTACGTGCTTTTTGACGACAGGCATTTGCATGTGTTTTGCAAAAAGTCTTTCCTGGCTGCAGATGTACAACCAAAAATGGAGGCTGCTTAATGTGTTTCTGCCATGCAGTCCTGAACCTCCTAGCTTAATGTAGGCTTGTCTGCTTGATGTTTGCACTTCGTGTTACAAGCTGGTTTTATGTACAGACGTACATTTTTGTGCTGGAATTATTTGTAATGGTTTGCTTTCTCATTTTAAAAAGAATACATGGGGAGAATGCCCTCACAAAGCCCCCGCTTCCTCCTCGCAGCTGCATGCCACTGCATCTTTATGAGGAAGGAAGCAAAACCATAAGGGTTGACTTCTGCACACAGTCTTGACAGATGTACCTGACGGCATCTGTTTACTGAGCTAAGGCTTTCGCTTTTTTGCATAAAGGAGTTGGTTTCTTATGAAAACCCCTTGTACTATTGAATTATGTATGTGTAGGATTGCTCCAAGGGCCACAAGTTGATATCGTTAATGACACAAAGTCCGCAAATAATCGCTAGTGGTGAATAATTTGCTGTTTAAGCATTACCATTTCTATTTGGCATATTGTATGATCTCATTATGTGACCTGTTTTTTCCCCATCTTGCAGCCTTTGTAATTTTACAGACTTGTTGCTTGATCAAATGTCTTTTGTCCATGCAAAAGCTTTAGCAAAACAGTTGTTTGGTACCTACTGAGTTGCATACCTCTAACTGATATTTCTGTAAATGAAGTATTGCCAGCAGTAGAGAGCTTGTAACTTGAAGAAATTTAATCGTAAAAATGTAAACATCAAGTATTGCTATCTGCAATGTATAAACTGCAGAGAAGACAGCAGTCAGCTGCACCGTTAGATGCACAAGCATTCACATTCTAAATACGATCAAATAATTTCTGGGAAAGGAAACTAGTGTGAACATTAGTAAGCTTTTATATGCATTTTGTTATTAATAATGTAGGCAGTGCCATTCAGATGGAGAACATAACCCATTTTACCATAGCATCATTTTAAGATGATAGGCTCCTTGCCTTTCCAAGGTGAAAGAGCCACAGATTGCCTTCTGAAATCTCATCCTGGGACGAAGTTTTACTTTTGGCTGCATTGAATCTAGAGCAGCTTTGCAGGAATATGGGGAAGCTGCTTTGTATTTATAGTAACATGCTGGTAGCAGCACCTGCCTTTCTGTGTTTCTATGTATAAAGTTCGTTTTTTCCGTACTCGTAATAGACAAAGGTGGACAACATATCCTTTTTGCTAGTATTTTAATTCTCGCCTTCCTAGGTGTTTTGTGTTTTTTTTTTTTTTTTAAACAAAGGTTATTTCTTTTGTCTTCTGTGCAATAAGGCAGCCCAGCAAAGCAGTGCCTGTGCTGTTGGGCCTTGCAGGCAGCAGGAGGCTGGGACCGCAGACCACCAGGTTGGGCTGGTGTCTGCCTGAGCCAGCCCTCTTGCCCTGTGAGCTTGTCCCGGCAGGGAGCCTGGGCTTTCGAAGCTGGAAGCCTGCACTGTTATCTAGTAAAACACTGGCTTGCTCAGTGTGATCTTTAGTTGTTTAACATGCCAAGGGTAAAAAATGAGAGAACAAAGGCCTCAAATACCCCATATTGTCTTTGTGCTTCCAGCTGCTTTAACGTGCTTGCCAATGCGACAGGCAGCATTTATCTCCGATTTAAAATCAAGAGAGGGACTTATTTAGTCATTGACTCCAGGAACATTTCCAAAGTGCTCTACCGATCAAGTAAACGTGGTATGCTGGATCCTGCAACCATTGCCTCGGAGAGGAGTGCACTTAAGTGAGTGATCCTGCTGCATCCCGGTTGGCGTGAATCAAGCCTAGTATGAGGAAATGTCTTTCTTTTGATGTAAACAAGCCCTGATCCTTTAGGCATAATCGTCATCCTGCTCCTCTGTTAGAAGATGTGGCCCTGCTTCTGGTGGGCTGTTCTGCAGATGGAGCCTGTGGCTTGGATACCCTTGGCTGGAGGCAAATCTGAGATTCTTTTTTTTTTTTAAGAAGCTGCCAAGGTGGCTTTAGAAGTATGAGAGAGGGAGGAGGAGAGGGAAGAGCTGCCCTGCAGAGCTGAGGTGGAGAGCGTGAGGGATGCGAGGAGGAGGCAGGTGACGGGTAGCTGGCAGCTCAGTGCTGCTGCCTGATGGCACTGTCAAGAGAAGGGGGTCATTACCCGGTGGGAGAATTGGGGTGCAGAGAGACTCTGTGACCAAGGTCAGGATAAGAAGGGAGTGGGTGACAGAGCAAGAGCCAAATCCTGGTTTACCTCTTTCAGTGGCTGATTCACAGCGCTGCCCTTCCTTCCTGCAAGTTGTTTTAAGACTGTTTACCATGTGGGCTGATGCCAATCTTATGATGCTGCAAGATGAGAAACGAAAGGTGGCATGCAGTTTCATAGCACAGTGTTAAATTCAATGAACATACAGTTTATTTAGATGTTTGTTCTATAAAGTGTAAAATCAGCACTGGTGCTGCTTAAGAGAAAGTGCTGTTAGGAAATGGTTTCTAGGTCACTTAGTAGGTAAAGGTTTATTCTGGCTCATTGCAGTGGATGGCTGTCTTTGGTCACTAATCTTGTGTCATAGGCTTAGCATTGTATTCTGGCAGTGCAAATGGTAAAAGTGAGATCAGCCTGTTGTGTATCAGTGCCACTTGTTTAGACTAAATGTCCTAATAATCCAGGACTGTGTGACTCTTGGCCACGGAGTGCACACATGAAGCTGGGTGGGATCAGAGAAATAGAGTTAGCCTCTCAAATATGAAAACTTACTGACGGTGGATCAGATGATGCCCTTTTGGGTATGTTCACGCAAGGTCCATTTCATATCAGGCTGAAACTGAGCAGTCTTCTCACTAAGTTTTGTTTATTACATGTAAATATGTATACACATATAATCTAGTTTCTAATTAGAAGAGGGTGCTCCTTTTAGAAGCATTTCCGTGAAGACTGGTGAATTTGTGCATCCCCTCCTGCTACCCAGAGGAGTGTTAGTTCTTCTCTGCAAATGGGAGCAAATGGAGCTGAACAGATTTGTCCTCCTCCACAGCGCAGAGTAAGACTCGCTCACACAGCCATGTAGCCTGTGTAGCTCAGAGAATGAATTACCTGGACGTGGGTCTCTGAGGATGCCCCCACTGTTGGTGGGGAGATTGCACAGCCCAGGAGCGCCCGCGTGTCCCAGCTTTGCAGGTACAGTTACCGGGGGTAGCTGGTTACAGCAAGCCTCGCTGTTAGCCTCTTCCTACAGGCATAGGCACAGCTTTCACGTCCATCAGGGACTGCATTTAGGCTCTCCTACTTCCTGTTCCTGGGTAGAGTTTGCATATCTTTAATGGGTTTTTATGACTGCTTCGTGTCCGCCGAGGCAGGTAATGTGATTCACTGAAGAGCTCCCTGGAAAAGGAGACACAAACGACAGCAAACCACCGAGCAGGCACATGATCGTCAGCGCTTTGTGTTCCCGCAGGGCCAGCTGAAGACAACTCCAGACAACTGTCTGAAAAGCCTTGTGTGACTCCTTAGAGATGCCTCTGTGCAGACACATGGTCTCCAGCCCTTTAAAAGAGGTCTTTAAAGACCTGCATGCTTTCAGACAGCAGTCTGGAGAATTCTTTGGTTGACTCTGTTGTACGGACAAAAATTAAAAGGAGGTGGACAAGCAGGAGTAATTCAGTGCCTTAAGCTTTGCTCCTTTATATTCTGCCTCCAAAAAGCTCTAGCATGGAGCAAGCTTTCGCCTAGTGCCTGTTTACAGATGCCAGTCCAGTACCCAGCAAAAAGGGAAGGCTCTGACCCACAGAAGTAACAAAATCTCTTCATGTATTATCTGGCCCTGTGAGATTATTCAACTATTCGGAGTCTGCTGGATTGAATTGCACTGCTGCTTGCTGGGATATTGGACCATCAAAAAGAAGTGCTGTGTAAATAACTGTACTTCAGCTGTGTGGATGCAATCCCAGGAATAACATTGCATTTGAGAAAGAGTGATTGTTTCATTCCTGACACTGCTTCTGTTGGTGTATTTTGTTTGCTTTCAGGCAGTAGGCTTGGAGAGAAAACAGTCCAGATTTTTGTCTGTTTTTAACGAAGTGTTCAGCTAATATGTTAATTGAACCTTGAACACACACGGTAATAATTTTAAGCCATGATGGATGTTTCACCAATAAGGTAATTCTCTTTACAGAGGGATAAACAGTTTGCTCAGCCAGAGGAGAGCTTGGTTACTTGTGCCTTACCACGTAGGTTCATGTGCATTGTTTTCCCCGCAGAGTTGTGCTGATCCCTGGTGTTTGTAGCATGACAGATGGAATCAATGTAAAAGCCATCTCTCTGCTGAGGTCTGCCTTAAATGATTTTAAAAACCAGTAAGACCTAGTTTATGCTGCCTGTGCCCCTTTTTTTTGGAAACAAATGTGGTTGAAGCAAAGGTTTGCATTACTGACAAGCCCTTAGAGGGTAGTTAAAGCCACCTGCAGAAATATAAATAGAAGGGCCTTTACTTGGTTGGGGCGCAGGTGAGGCTGCAGGAACATGGGTCTGTTCCCCTGTGGACTCCTGGGATCTGATGCTCTCCCCAGCTGTGTGGCAGAGCCAGACCTGGGACGCTGTCGCTGGTTTTTGGCTCTCCCACCAGGCAGGCCTGTGGGCTGGCTTGCCTCGGGATGGGGAGGGACCGCCACAGGTTGGTTAAAGCTGGTGTAGCTTTATTGGCAGTGACTGCCTCAGTCCTTGCTGCTGGGAAGGGGACACGTCTGTGCAAAGCATTTGCTTCCCCATCCTTAGGATTAGGGATCCAACCTGTGGGCTTCTTTCTTTCACAGCGGGGAACTGCTTTGTTATGCTGCCAGCCCTTTTCCTAAACGGAGGCTAACCCTGGGTTTAAAGATCTCAGAAGGGACAAGGGAGTTCCAAGTATCTTTTTGATCTTTGTTGCTACCCTGAGGCGAAGTTAGATCATTTGCTGTGAGCTGGTCTCAGTTGTGCTTGGAGATTTACTGAAATAGCTGCTCCAAAATAATTATTCTGAAGAGATATTTTAGTGTAGGCACTCATATTCTTGCATAAGAAAGTCTTTTGCTAGTCTGTCTTAATGCACCATGGAAGTAGAATAACTGCTGACTAATTATTCAAAAATAGCTCTTTTGGTAAATGCCTGAGCACAGAAAAGCCCCATTACAAAGAGCAGACACCCCCCATCCCACCCCAGTTCAAAAGAGGAGGTTCTTCCTAAGGTATTAAAATAGTTCTGTTCATTCACAGCTGTTTAGAAAAGAGCATACCAGTGGTAAGTTTTATGGTGCATGACTTAAAATATTTCATGTTAATTAACAAACAAGTACCAATTAATTTTACATTATGATACTTAAGGAGTAGACTGCAAGGAATGGTATTTAGCTGTGGCTGCTTGGCAATTATGACCTTGTATATAATAACAGACTCAATAAATTCTTGATGCGAGAGAGCACCATTAATCAACACAGAGTTAATTAACTGTGCTGCTCGCACAGGAAACGCTGCGCAGAACTGTCTGGATCTCTGTAGTGCTACAGGCTGAAAATGTTTGATTTGTATGATACCTGGCTCATTCCCACAGAATTTTCCCTCAAAACTGATGCTGAAGAGGGAGAAACGTTTTCCACAGGTAAGTGGGCTCCGCACACTGGTTCCGCAGGTCATTTCCCTCCGCGGCACTGATGCTCTGGCAGACCTTAGCTGTGCCACTTAGGCTTTCTGTCACCTTCACGGAGAAGGTGGAAGCAAGTCCTTAGAGGAATGCTGGAGTACTAGAAATATGAAGGGGTCTTGCAACAGTTATTTTGGTCAGGTTAATCCTGTAAGACTGCCCAGGAAATTAGGAATCGATGTGATAATTAAGAGTTATACTCATCAGCTCTCATTTAGACTTTATACAGGATTTCTTTTCCTTGTGGGTTATTTTCATAGTTTGAAAGGTAGCCCAAAAAGGGGAAAATGAAGAAGATTCAGCACACATTTAGAGAGAAAAGCACTCCATTTCTGCACCACTCACCCCTCCACACTCCAGGTAGATCTTGTCATTTTCCTGAATATGTGATGCTTAGAAGTATGAAACCAGTTCGGCCTTTCGGAGTGACACTGACCATCATTTTGCTCATTCGTTTTATTGTTGGCTCAATGTGCATATTAATGTGAAGAATGGATTTCTAACCTGGCATTGTACATATTTAATTGTCTCACTTACCTGCTTTTTGATGTCCTTTGAACCACTTTCATATCTGTGGATTGCTGTAGACTGTGTCATGGAAGAATTCAAAGATCTGAACCATGGGTGTGCTTTAAGCTTTGCAACAGCGATGCCCAGTAACAGCCAGTTTGGAGAGTTTGAGCGGCTCCAATGCGAGAGAAATGAGAGAAAGCAACTAGGTCTTGTTTTCTTACTGCTGGTATGTACACCCTCCTGGGTTAGAAGGCTTCATATGCCCTGTTTTTATTCTTGGAGATTAATTTGACTTAGAGGTATAGTTCAAATGCTGCTCTTTTTTTTTTTTTTTTTTTAAAAAAAAGTACAGTTAAGTGTTATCCTTCCTGTTCTCCCCTCTTTCTGCCACCTAGGCTATTAGTCTTGATTACAGAGTCCCATTTAGTAAATCACTAATACAAGAGTAGGTTTGTACACTGCCACAAGTTATGGTGACCAAATAGGTCCAGAAATGGATGAGTCAAAAAAATGTGTAGTCTGAATCTTACTCTTCCTTCTGCCTTGCTGTGGCTGAAAATGTGCTGCCTATTAATGCCTACTTTTATTGGTATAACACTTTTAGGGCTAGGAGACTTCAAAGATTTTAACTGTTCTTTACATTTTTATGTAATGATCTCTTGCTTTGAGCAGTGAAGGAGGTGTTTTACTTGCCTCCTCCGTCTACTGAGACAAATGGTTTCCCCATATTCACCCTCATTTATAAAGTGTAAGGGAATGCTCTTAACAGTTTATAATGATGAACTAATTATGGGGGCCTGGGAGTGGGGAAAGGATGGAGAGAGGAAGAGGTTTTCACTTTAGGTCTCAAGGCAGAGGAAAGTGATGATTCAGCCAATCTCTCTTCTGCAAATGAGATTTTTCTGCTGCAGCCACACAACTTCTGTATTTGATACAAAGGGAGGCAGTAGCTCTTAAACGATGGAAAAACAATTGGTTTTTCTTGGTTTTTTGTTTTGTTTTTTTTTTCCCCCTCCCCAATCTGTGAAACAGAAGTCAACTGACACCTCTTCTTATTAACCCCAAAGTGTAGCTAGTGGTTATGGCCCAGCACTCCTACTTTTCCGCTCTCCCATCCAGCTACCTCTTTTACCAGCTGGTGTGACTTACCGACTCCGGCGGCTTATCCTGTGCTCCAGCTGCCGTCCAGACAGCGCATTCAGAAATGCTGCTTCAATTAGGTGCATAACACTTTCTCAAATTCAGACTTGTTTTTCACGAGCCTCCGGGGATTAAATCCAATGAATGGGCAATACTGTATTAAGCTAATATTAAGGACAACTATTCCATTTTAGTACTATGGCCGATGGTCCCACATACATATTTTTAAACTTATGCACTACATAGTGCATGTATAGACCCTCAACATATATTTTTTGGATTTCTGAGTTGCCACAACCATGGTTTTCTTTAGAGCCGTCTTTATTATTCTTCGTTTTTGAGGAGCCCTTTCTCCCTTGCCCAAACACCAGCAGAATTTGTCCTTCTTCACCCCTCTCATGTTTTCAGAGCCTGACGGAAGATGGTCTAAGCTTTCTGCTGTCTCCAGCCTGTGTCACAGAGGACTTTTAAATGTTGAACTTCACTCCTCCATTTTCCCCCCTTTTATGTTTTCAGCACAGTCTCTCTTTTCCTCTCTTGACACTGCCACAGTATCTGCGGTGCCGTGGAGTCAGATGAAAGGTAGCGATTAAAGCTCCCTTTCAGCAGTCCTTCCCTTGGTTGTGCTGGTAGAAATCCCTTGGATCTCTGCTGAAGTTTCATCATCCCCTTCATTCTTAGATTCAGAAGAACTAGGGTAATTTTCTCCTGACACCACCAAAAGACTGGAGCTGGTGGCAGTACAAGCAGGAGTTGTTAGTCCTCAAGTAGTTTTAGGTATCATATGTCATTTGTGGCTCATCGTTTTGTACGTTTCTGAAGAGGCTTTCTTCCATTCATTTTGGTCTTATAAACAGCCCCTATTTTTTCTCTTTAAACAAAATGGAGATTATTTTATAAATATGTTAGATGTAAGTTGAAGACAATGATAAATTATATTTTAGATCTGTTATATGATGTGGAATGTATGCAAATAATGAATGCAATCAGAAAAGACTGAAAAATTAAAATGCAAAATAGCCATAGCAGTGTGAAATTTTATACAGATTATTTTGGAGTATGTGAAGGATGGGGAAAATACAAGACTGGAGACAGGCAAATGTTATGCCTTTTTTAAAAGGGGGGAAGCGAGGAGCCAGGGAATTAGTCAATGTAGTGCCAACGTGAAGTATACAAAGCAAATTGTTGGACAGCAGATTTAAAGGCATCTAGAGGATGTTAAGGTAATTAAAAAAAGAAAACCACAAAAAAGCATGGAAACAAATGTTCTTCCTAATGCAGGGCCCATATCTTTACTTTATTCTTGCAAAGAATCACAGAGATGGGAAGACTGGTGTTTTTTCAGATTTCGAAACTACGACCCGATGTCTTATAGTTGGTTCACGTTTTAAAAGCTGTAAGTACGGTGGGCTGCATCTTGGTCCCACAAATTTCAGCAGCATTTAAACTTCTCTGCATTTAGTGGCATCCAACCCTCTTGGTAGTATAAGAGAAGGGGGAGAGAGAGAAGTCAGAAGACTAGGAAGTCTCTGGGATGGCAGAGGTCAGGATTTCTGAGAAGTGAGGTTTCTACTGTTGGTTTTTCTACTCTGTTCAGGGAAATGGGACTTTGTGCACTCTTTTTGAAACTTGCATTCACAACACCAGCAGAAGTAACCCTGTAAAGGCCCTGGACTTCTGCTAACTGCTCCGGCCACGAGGGCAATAGTAAGGAACAGTAAGTGCCGGGCTTGTTCCTCATGTGAGTGTGATGAGATAGGCTGACACCTGGGCAGTTTTCAGTTGTTTTTAAATTGGGAAGCTGATAAAAGAACCCACTGTCTCTTCAGCACTCGCTTTCCGTGACTGTTTTCTTTGCAGACCCTCAGAAGGGTGCTCTTCACTTTCTGCCAGTGATGCAGCTTTTTGGTCAAGCTTTTGCCGTAGCTGCAGCAAACTTGGTTAGTGACACAGGAAGAAAGACGCATTTGGTATGAATAGAAATTACAGGATTTTGTTGCCAAGACAAGCAATTCCAGTTTCAGTGTGCAAAGAGGGAAAAATATGCCATTGTCTGGTTTAATGAAAGCTGTAAAACTGCGGGCAAATAATTGCACTCTAAAGTATCCTTTTAAATACGTAAGGAATTTAACAGTGTGTGAATCTACCCAGCATTATAAGGTAGTAATGGCTTGTAGATACTCACTCTTCAATTCAGAAGCATTTTTAATCCTTAAATGGTGCACTATAGTTGCTTTCTTGCATGCCGGTACAAATATTTCCAGCATGTTACAAGACGGATGAATGAATGGGAAAGAGATAAAATGGTGTTTTCTGATCAGAAGTTTTCTTTTTAATAGGTCTAGAAGAGCTGTCTGTTCAGGGCGTTTTGGTTGTGTTGGTACAGCTGAAGGATGACTGAACGGAAATTTTCATGTTAGGAGGGTGACATGGGTCTGTTTGTACCAGAACTCTTGCTTGAAGAAGGCTTTCTTGTTTAACGGTTTGCCAGATGCAGAAGTTAACATCCTATGATATTTGTTAAACATTCAAAATACTTTATTCTTCTGGCTGCAACTGGACAAACCAGAATTTCTGCTGCTTGTATGGATTTTATAGGTTTGATATATTTGGCTTCTTTTTACCTTTATAATAAATTCCAGCTGAAAGGAATAGAGATTTAAGAGAGTTAAGATCAGGTATCTGTACACAGCAGATCTGAGAGTACATTTCAAGGCTTGAGAGGCCTTCAAGGTGAAATGAATTAAATCAAATCTTGAAAACAAATGGACGAGTTAGATGAGGAGAGTAACAGTACAGAAGGTGATTTCCTCATGCCTTAAATGCCTGGGACAGGTTGTTTTGTGATTTGTGAAGCCTATGTGATAAGACGGGAGCTCTCTGTGGCTGATGCCAGTTTGTTCTTTGAAGTCCGTTCTCTCAAACCACATTGTAAACATTACTTTTACCATAGCAGGGTGGCTGGGTCTCACAGATATATTTAATGCCTTCTTGAAAGCATTTGAGCTTGTACATCTCTTTCCTATTCCAGTCACTTCCTAATGAAACCACAGCAGATGCTTGTTCCAAACGGAGGTAGCCCTCAGGGGGACCAGAGCGGAGAACAGGAATGATGCACTGCTGTGTTTCCATTGGGAAGGAGCAATATGGGCATCATGCTTACAGCATTTCCTTTTGCAAATGTTAAGAATTGTCTTTTAAGTGACTGAGCTGTCCCAACATGGAGGCTTCAGCATTCCTCTTCCTCCTCCCCGTGCATGTAGAAGGAACATCCCATCTGGTTTTGTAAAGGTGTAGGTCTGCACATAACCAACCCCACTTCCCTGATATTCAGAGAGGCGCTGGCCCCACTGCAAGCTTACGTTGCAACCGATGAGCCCTATGTTTGCAGTTCTGGTACTGGATAGCATAGGTGAACCCTGTGTTCAAAAAAAAATGATGCTGGTTTTTCCTTTTTTTGCTGTATCCCTCCAGAGCTTGTGGAAGTCAGCATACACCACTTGGAGCTATTGTCTTTCTGTTGCCAAAGCTTGCATCTTTCATAAAAACTTAATGTCTTCTTTCCCACTTCATCCTCGCTCCAAACAGTTATTAAATTCAGCGTGTTGATCCCCTGTGACATTTCTCTCCTTGTTATCAGAATAGCTGAGACCCTTTGGCCGTCTCTGCTTTTCCCTTCCTGAACTTTGTCTTGCTTCCTTTTAAGCCACCCAAAGTCTGTCTCTGAAATTGTCTTGTAATTATTTTCATCTGTTCATTCTCTTTGAATTTTTCTCCTGCTTTGTTCTTGTATTCTGAAATGATTTTATGCTATATGTTCTGCCAGCTGTGATTTTGCTTGACTTGCGCTCTCAGCAACATTGCTGCCTTGCAGGGTTTCTGTAGAGAGAGGAGATGGCCTGTGGGCAAGCTGCTCTGACCATGGGGATCAGCTGGACATATGCTCTTAAAACTAGCACCCAGATGGGAGGCCTGGTGAAGCAAACCCAGGTATTTCTTGTTAACTGAAGAATGCTTTGCATGACTGTGCACACATGCGCCTGTAGTGATTTTACTCCAAAGTACCTTGTGAACATTGAGCCTTCCAGATAGTTTTCCCTGTTTCCTAGTTGAAGCTATTTCAGTCAAAAATTCCTCTTTGAAAGTAATTCTCTATCATAGGATTGTAAAATACTGCGCCTCATATTTTGCATTCTGTCTCGTTTTGAACTATCTGGTGCTAAAATACATGTGTGAAGAACTCTGTCATGGTATTAGAAGGCACCTACTTTTGTAGCTGCAATTGGGTTTCTAAAAATGTTGACTTTTTTTATTAAAAGGAATTTCTTCTGCTGTGTGGCTCCATGCAGCTTCATGCTTAAAACAGCAATAAAAACATATCCTGTCTCTAAAAGGTAAGAAGTGTTATTGAATGTTCAGGAATGTGTTCAATATACAGATATAAATTAAAAATTCAATCCCTGAATACTGTAATAAAAAATTAGGACTAAAATAGCAATAAGCCTGTGGGTTTTATTATGTCATGGCAGGATTTTCTGTGAACAGGGCATAAAACACCTGGATTCTATGAAAGTGGCTGCCCAAAACCAGCCAGGGCCTCTGCTCCCTGGTCCCTAGAAGCTGAGGCATTGGCCATCAGTTCCCTCCGCTGACCTGAGCACCGGCTGCCAAAGGAGCT
This sequence comes from Cariama cristata, assembly GCF_000690535.1. NCBI lineage: Eukaryota > Metazoa > Chordata > Aves > Cariamiformes > Cariamidae > Cariama > Cariama cristata. The sequence continues at coordinate 39,678 of NW_009628318.1, read as the reverse complement.
CCCAAAACTGAGTGATGCTCCAATATAGCCAAGGAATTGAAGTCATGTTTATTATACCAAAATAAGAAAAGCATGCTGAACATAGCCTTACAAGGTCGTCCTTAAACAAACAAAAAACAAACAAAAAACAACCAAAAAACCCCCTCCACCCAGTCTGTAGCCACTTCTTTTTGAAGGCTCACTAGAGCGAGGATGTGGTGGCACATCATGGCGTTACACCCAGTAACTCACTGATTTCTCTCCTCTGCGTTAACGCTGCTTTAGCAAGATGCCTTACAGCCGTGTGATTTCACCTTTGTCGGTCCTATCTGGTTTACTTCTGATGCATGTCTTCGCTCTTCTTTAAATCACAATTATTTTCCCCCTGAAGACTGCATGAAAAGGGTGACAGTATTTTAGTTTGCGTAGTATCTCTTGCAACCTTTGGGCACTTGTACATAAAACATAAGCTTGATTGTGAACCTAACAGCCAGCGAAGAAAACATGCCAAGACACAACTGGCAGAGCAGCACGGGTCCATGTCCCTTGCTGCCAGCCCCTCTCCGCAGGCTGTGCCCACCTGAGCAGCGGTGCTGCATCCTGTACTGCTTAAGAGCACCTTGGTCTAAATTAGTCCACTGAATAATTTGTGCCTTAACATGTGCCCTTCTGGCTCTGGCTCGGGATTTCTGAGACTAGCTGGCCTGACATGCTATCAGAGGATGCAGAGACTCCTTTATTGGGAGGAACAAATTGTGGGGAATATTGATCTTCTGAAAGGCATTGATTCCTGCTTGCCTTTTATTTCTGCTTCACCTCTCAAGGTGAAGATGGTATGGCACGGCAATGGAGTCATTTGGAGGGTTGTCTGTGGCTTATGGGGCCATCTGTTTTGCAGGCCTGGTATAAACTCCCTGCATATGTGTTGTTACTCTATGGTACGTTTATAGAGTATGTGCAGGTTCAGGCTAGCAGAAGAAATGCATTTATCTTCTGCTGGCAGAGACAGCAGCCCCGTAGCACTAACATAAAATATAGTTGTTTGCTTGTGGGATAAATAGAAACGTCTCTTCTCTGATTGTTAACCAATTTCTTTGAATGTCACTTACTTTTTACAATTAACCTCTCATAAAGTAGC
>NW_009628318.1:21858-38530 GCF_000690535.1 Cariama cristata | reverse complement strand
CGTTTGGTTTCTCCCCCCCCCCCCCCCCCCCCAGCACAGCTTTCTGGGTTTATGTTAGTGGTCTATAACAATAATGATAAATATTATTGCCATTCAGGAACTACCTTTTAGATGTGCAGACATAAAAGCTTGGCTCCACCAAAATCTATGGGCATGTTGCCATTACCTTGAGCGGGACTGGCGTTTCCCCCTCGGATGTTGGCTTCTGGCACTGGGAGTGCTGGAGAGGCAGTCGTGTTCGCATTTCTTCCCTGTCCATTGGCATCAGCTCCTTGGGTTGGAGTTGCAGTGCTTGTGGAGCACCAGCTGGAGCTTTTCTACTGAAGTAGTAGTCCAGAGGAGTAATTGCAGCTAAGGTATTAGGAACTTCCAGATTGTATTTAAAATTTTGGAAGATCATCCCTAATTTCTAGCTTGTGTCCTTAATTTAGGCATTAATGTTGGAATTACTGAAATTGATTACTGAAACTGACCGTTCAGCCCTTGAGCCTGCACAATGACAGCACATCTTGATCTTGCTTTAAACTTACCTCTCATAATTTGCTTATGTTAACAAAATGTGCTGGAGGAAGCACCCTGATGCTGGCAGCTGGCCATGCGAGGCACCTTGGAGGGGTCGGTGAAGGTTTGACAAAGGGTGGGCTTTCAGATATCACCCCCTGAAAAGACCAGGGTGCCTTTTGGGGTAGGCATCAGTAAACCTTTTGCTTAGAGGATAGTACTGAAGACAGATACAGAAAGGAGTTGGGTAGAAAATAGTACTGTACTGGCACATAAAACATTGGTCTGCTTTTCAGCTGGCTCCTTGTGGTGTGCGCATCTCAAGTGCTTCAGTGACAGTGGTTGTGCTTGACCTCCGCTCGTAAGCGGGCACAGGGTGCTGGACGTGGGGTGGCCAAGTACCCTGAGCCCCCATCCTGTCTGTGGCACTGGGTCAGTCCTCAATTGTGGCCCCGCTGTGGAAGCTACTGCATTGTGGGACCCTCAGGAGATCCCCCTTCCTCTCGGGGGTGTCTGACACCTGCTGTGCAGCTCTCGGCCAGAGGCAGGTTTTGACACAACATGCACAGGTACTGCCTTCACGTCTTCCCCCGTGCTCACGTACTGACTGGGTATCTCTCCTTCCCAAGCCACAGGCATTTTGCTGCCTATGCGCTAGGTATTTCCACTGTGGTGCCACGGCTATAATCAAGGTGTCCTCCATCTCTGTGCCAAATGTCTCCTGCTGGGCCATTACACCAGCTTTTTTCCTTGCCAGAAGGAGAAAATAAAGTCTGAAAGTGATCTTTCACTTGTGGTTGAGTCTGTATTTCTTGTGGCTGCTGAAACGGCCTGCACTCGGAGTGATTTTTGGGATGTTGCTGGAAGGAATGGAACGGAAAATCATGGGGGTGTATCGGATGGCATGGGCTCAGGAATTCTGTCTGACATCTCTTGCTTTAAAGTGATGATCTTTGCTGCATTCATCATCCTCCTGCGGACTTGATGCATGGGGTGATGGGCACTTGAGAGGACATGAGGAAAGGGTGTTAATTTGGTAAATGCTGTGTGTGTGAAATAGACTTATTTTCAGTCTAATCTTTTGTGGGGATGGCAGTGCTGCGGGTTTCTGGATAATTACTTTGAATCTTCTTAATACACCATTACTTGCTTTCTGTCCTAACTTCTTCAGTGGTGTTTTCAACTGTTACACAGTTGTCTTTTTGCACCCAACCATGTATATAGTAATTTATATCCCTTTAAAATTCCTGTGAATAACTTTATTCTAGTACTGGTATATTTGACAGTTGTCACAAACAAATGCCATTCATTCCTGAGGTTAAAGAAGACAGGACTGGAACTGACATATACTGTCCTTTTTCTTCTGTACACCAGGTCAAAAGCTAGGAAATGTTCCTTTTTGTATATGATAATAAGCTTTAGTTTAATTTGTTGTTAATGACTAAGTTGAGGGAACTCTTTTCCTCCTAATGAGGCTTGTACCTTTAAGAATCTGCTCCAGTTATTTGAAGATGTAATTATTTATGTCTTAACATTATAAGAAAGGGGAGAACATGATGTAGCTGCCACGTAGTTATGTTAACCATATTATTTTAGACACTAAAGAGTGTTTTACTGAATTTTTAATTAGTAAAAATACAATTTCTGCATGTCTTGTTGTTCATGATATTAGCTGCAAGTTTAAATGAATCTCTGCTGTCTTTGATTACATGTAAACTATATATCAGTTTGCTGCAGTTAACTGCAACAACATTCTGTAATCACAGTCTTCTGCATTGTGACAGACAATTTTTATACGCGTAGTTTTTTCTGCTGTCATTTCTAGTGTCCAAGGATCAGTAGTCCGTGAAATCAGATCTATGTGACTATTCCTGGTGTATTAGCATTACCTAATTTTCTGTGACAAACTTCGGTAATGCAATATGCTGGAGGTTTTTGGTTGCCTTTGTTCAGCTGGGAGTGACCATAGTTATAACTTGACATGCTGCGTGACTTTCTGGCCTAGTTGCCTAGATATACAAACAAACTTGCTTGATGAAGTGACAGCTGCCAGTTTTTCTAGATGGACAGGTACTGATGAATTCAGTCTGGGTAGATCAAGAGAGTAAGATTACAGTGTGAGGAAACAGACTGAATCACAAAATCTCTGTCTTGGCCTGATGACTTCCTTTTTGTATAGGCTTTATGATATTATAATATGGATGCATGTGTTTGTGCTGCTGTGTTTGTGGTTTAGGTAGCTGACTTGAGGCTTCTAGAGTCTTGTACGCACAAACTGTGATGAAGGCAATGCCAGATGAAGACAGGGAGCAGAAATGCAAGAAAAGAAGGGTCTAATTCTGGAAGCACTCTTTGATGTTATCCCGCTTTGCAAGTCGCAGCTTCGCTTTTTGTGACTGCAGAAGACGTAAAGCTACGGTATGGGAGTATGGCTGAGATCTGAGGTTCGGCCTGGAAATTACCATGCATTGAAAAACGAAACGGAGTCTTAGAGTCAGTAGATGCAAGGGGAGACTTGGTGGATAAACCTTCACAGCCCAGCATGGCAGAGATGGGATTAAGGGAGATTTTGGAACGACCCAAAGCTTTTGGTGTTGGGATCAGTGGTGATTTAGGCCCGTTCTGTACAGCTGATCGCTTGCTTGGAGCTGCAATTCTGCTGAAAACTCTCGGAACCTTTAGAAAAATGCAACTATTTTGTTTTGCAGCTTTTAAGCTGGAGGGACCACCTCTTGTGCATACTTAATAAATACATAGTTGCCTTTTAAAATAGAAGCAGGTTGCTTTTAAAAAGAAAATCAATAATTAGATTTTTAAAATACGGTTAATTGCATGTTTATCACCCGTGATATTCAGGAGATATCAATGTGTGTGTATGTGAGGGGAGGGCAATTGCTGTGTGATGCCAATAGCCTGTATTGAAGAAAAAGCAGCCCAGGGTTTAGCAGGGACAGTGAAAATTAATGTCTACTTACTTCCACATAATATAAATGAAAAGATATGTGTTCAGACTGTGTCAGCAAGGTGGTTTGAAAAGAACTGGAGACTTTCTGCCTACAGTAGTGGGTTTGTGTATATACTGACCAATAACAATTTTACTTTCAAAAATATAGCATGCAAACACAAGTGCCTGATGTAATAGCTAATGTTATCTTTAAGAATGAGGAGTATTGCGAGCACCATGTGCACCTCCATGAAATATTATTAAGCCGGGAGTAAACTTTTTCCAAACAGGTTCAGTTTGTGAGATACAAAAATGTAATGTTATGTTGTGCTTCTGCTGGGAATGGAAAGCTTTTGAAACTGTTTTCAAAATGCAGTGTTTAATATGGCGCTACAGTGTATGTCAAAATACATCTGGAGTAATGCCAGGACCAGTACAACAAAAGAAAGAACAGGAACAGAGGCTGGAAATTTTCAAGAGAGAACAATAGTGTGTAACATATCAAAGTATGTTACACGTATGTAACTATATGTTACATATCATGTAAAGATATCAAAGTATGTATAGAAGGTTAAGCTTGCCTTCTTTCGAAGGTTGTGTTGTATTTCTGCATTGGAAGACAATATTACAATGTCTTAAATCAACTCTTATCTGATCTGTCTCACTAGTTCTTCTTGTTCCTGTGCCTGTTGGTATAACCTCTCTGTTTCTTCCCTGAACCATTGCAACGGAAAGCTTTTGCTGCTTTCTTAACATCCCGGCAAAACTCAACGGACCTTCTTACGCTGACTTGGTGGAATGTGTTCATCACTAAACTGCTGATCAGGAGTGGGTCAGGGCCCTGCTTCCTTACCCACCACCACCAATTCTCCTTGCCCTCTCTTGTGAAGAAACATCACGTTATTTCTGGTCAGTGGGATCTTCCTGCCAGCAGTCCGAGAAGCTCAGGGGTGGAACAGACCTTGCTGGTCACACACTGAAATAACTATGCATGATGAAAAGAGCTACAAAAGCTTTATTCTCAAATATGCCATTAGTTCAAAGTAAACTCGCAGAGCTGAGAAGGCAGAAAGGGGCTGTGTTCATGGCGCAGGGCTGACTTCTGTGCTTTCTCACAAGATAGCTTACGTGGGTAGGTTTTGGAAACTTTCTGTACAAAGGCAAACAAACCATGTGGGCAGCAGTCAGGGCCCCAAAGATAAGGCAACGTAGTAGTGTTTGTGTTAAAATGCTGGTCACCACTCCACCAAGCTCACACTGAGAGGCACTTTCTGTATCTCGTTCTTTAAAATCTGTATTAGTCAGATGTAGACCTAGTGCTGCCGTGATTTCTTTTGCTGTGCCTCATTAATAATGAAAGAACTGAATAATATATTGTGGGCTAATGTCTGGCAGCAGAAGCAGTGGCCTGGATTTGACGTGTAGTTGGTAACAGTGAGCGAGACTGCTTTTTTTTTCCCTCCTGTAGTTATTCCAGTTGAATTGAAAATGACTTTTACTGTCCTCTGCTGTCTCCTGTCAGTCAAATGGGAGCCTCAAACTAAGATGCACAAGTTGAGACTTTTTATCTGGAAAATATGTACTGATTCAGAGAAATTCATGAATGCCCGAGGTTCAAGTAGAGCTTTTTTGTTGTGTCCTTCTCTCTTCCCTGTTCTTAAGTGTTGTGAGATCTCACCTTTGATCTGGGTGATCTCTGACAGGGTGATTCATCTTGCCAGGTAGAAGCTGACCTCTAACTTCTGGATGGATGGTGGAAGTCAGTCTAGGTTTCAGGCAGTGTTACAGAATTGCGATGGTATAGCACAGCTTTCAAATACTCCAGTTGTTTTCTGCTGAGATAAATTCTTCAAACTAGTCCATAACAAATTTCAGATGTGTTCAGACTGTGCATTTTCTCTCCTGAAACTTCTCAGCCTTCTCTTTTTCCTTTGTTCCGTAGCATGTTCAGAGGATGCTTACGACATGGGGATTGGAAAATGGGTGATGACTTTTCTCTGCACGGAGACAGTTCAGCCATAGGTGTCCTGCCCATTGAGCCTGTATTTTCTGCATGCACCTGCAGGTTGAATTATTCAAGGTTTGCAAAGTTATGAAGTCTGTCAGCTCAGGTAAAATGAATTGGATGCTTAATGAGCATCCTACTTCCCTCCTTCCATGCCTTAGTGATGATCTCATTCCCTTATGCAGTGAAATTTAGGATTGTTATAAACAGGAAGAATTATCAAAACGAGTTGGCTGCACCCACCCTTAGAGCTGCAATTATATTTCAAGGTCTTACTTCAACAAAATAGACTGTATTTGTGCAAAAGCGTAGAGCTCTGATTATATAGCAATATTAAAAAAAAAGGAATTGTAATAACATGGGAGAAAATCACAAGTTTCACAAGAAAAACTGAAAGAGATCCAGTTCTGAACTTAGCAGGGTTAGTTATATAATTGAAGGTCTGGGAGGTCAATCTGTTCCATGCTACAGTCTACCTTAATTTATATAATTAGAGCTGCTTCTGCCTCCTTTCCCCCAAATACATTTGGCAAAATGCTGTCCTCTCTTTTAGCATGGGGAATAATGAAAGTTATTGACTGTGACTATGAATTACCTGGTGAACGCTGCAGAAGTAAGGGAGATAGCATCTTTGTAAGTCTCTTAGCCAAATTTATTAGTGCTCATTAAATAACAGTGATAGTGCCCAATTATTGTTTATACTAAAGCATGCTTGTGGGTTCATTTCCAGGAGCAACAGAGAAAAAAACCAGCACAAAACCCAACAACAACAAAAAAATCCCCAACCAACTTCCAGTAGCTTTTTAAAAGAGAAATTGAGGCTGAGTTGTAGCAGCAAATTTGCTTTAATTTTCTATGGCTGTTTGCATGTCTACAGAGTGCTCTTACCTGGGGACAGTGGCCCCAGCTGGCTCCTTCAAAGGCCGGCTCTTCAGTACCTGGGCGGTCTCCATGCCTGCATGGCCACCGGCTTCACTGGGGTCCCGGGCTTAGTGATTGCGGTCCTCGCACCTTACTGCTCCCTTTTTATTTTTGGGCCTGTGCGGTAGGTCCTGAAGAAGACCTTTTGTTGTTCTTGCCACCTATTTTATATGATACTTCACCCATGCATTTCTGTACATAGCCATCTGTCTGGTCCTTTTTGGGCCAAACAGAAACACAACTAGTACTAGGAGGTAATTTTCAGTTTAGGAGCGGGGTGCTGCCGTGAGCAGAGTCTGACACGAGCAGCTAGATGTGGTGACACAGAAAGGAGATGTTGAGTTGTGACAGGGAAAGGTGGAGGCTGCTGACCAAAAGCATAGCCAGGGTCTGCTGCAGGCATCAAAGCTGTTTATTTGGTTTTAGTTGCTTGTTTGGTGTTTGTTGTTGTTAAGCTGCCCAGCTGTTGTGGCTGGAAGCTCTGATAGTTTCTGTTTTGAAGGATGAGCAAGAAGCCTGTAGGTAAACCAGGAGCCTCCAAGAGATGATCTTGTTTTACTCCACTTCCTAATAATTTTTTTTCCTTTGCTTGACCTTGTACTAAAGAGACTTTTAGGGTTACTTGAGGGGAAAGGTAGAGGAGTGGGACTGATCTGGTCTAGCTAGCGGATGCACACAGGGTAACTGGTGCTGAACAAGGCGCTGGTTTCCCTGCCCGTGCTGCTCTCCTCGGTCATAATTACAGTGGGAGATGTCTCGGCGGAGGAAGTTGTTTGTAACCCCGCTGCCACACGTCAGTGCTGTTTGGTCGTTACTCATCCAGGCTGTTGCTGGAGATCCAGTGTAGCAGGGAGCTCAGGAAGTCCCAGGGTCAAGTGCCCTCACAGTGCAGGCATCCAGCCAAGCCAGGTGGTTTACATTTCTCTTGCTTCTTTTCAGAGTGAGCTGTGCCGAGATGGTTATTATCACAGACAAAATAGCACTGTTCCCCTTTCTCTCCCGTATTCATTCCAATGAATGTATTCATTCATGTTAGTCATCCCAGCCTCTTAAATCTTTATACATGCATAAGCAAGACTTGACTTGTCATTGAAATTCAGCAGGTGCATAGATGTTAGAAGTGCTGTGTCTTCTGTAATTTTCCTGATCTAGTGATTTAGCCTTTACCAATAGCCTTAGGTTTAAATGGCACAGGATATAAAAATGAGTTAGTTATGCTGCTATGCTTGTTTTAATAATAATTGTAAGAAGTGCCTTTATGTTTCTGGGGATGTACGCTAGCAGAAAGTCTCTTTCAGTGGCTTCGTATGATGCCTGGCTTATGCAGTGGCTCAGCTGCTGTTCCATAAATCTCCCTCAAAACTTTTTATTTCTGAGAAGTGCAGTGAATTTTGCTAGTGTTTGCACTTCCCTGCATCAGCCTCAGGAGAGTCTGGCGCTGGGTGTCTGCAGAAGGAATACTGGGCAGGGAGCTTTCATGTCTTTAAAAAGGCATATAAAACCTTAGTCTGTTTTTAGGGGAGGGCAGCTGTAAGGACCTGTCTGTGGCTCTTGCCCTGTAGCCCGCGAGGGTAGGGGGCATCTGGTGCAGAACTGGCTGCTCATGACCAAGGAGGGAACCCGAGTGTCTAAAGCGCTCGCAGAGCTGCTCCTCCCCGCCGGTTAAACAACAGCACCGGTACGCTCTGAAGCAGCTCGAGCTAGATTTTCTGGCATGGTCATGGTACGTTGCACCAGTGATGTAGTGAAACTCTAATTTCCCCTTCAATGCCATTTACGGTACTGTATGTACTGAACTATACTATCCTTGCGCTATTGTGACACAACAGCTGTGCAGAATGATGGGATCCCTAAATCCACTACCAGATGTTATGGTAGAGCGAAATCTAACTGTTATTTTGGGCACTCATTGTAAAACAGTACCATGTGTACACAGAAAAAAGGTGTGTATGATTTTATTTTACAATAAGGCATTTATTAGGAATGGTTGACTGCAGCTGTCTTTCTCAGTTGCAGTTGAAGTATCAGAAGGATATGATACTCAGTTGAAATGTATTTCACCTATTGACTGATCAAATTTGGATACTGGAGAGAGCTCTTGTTTTACCAGAGCCTCTAACAATGGCTTATGTATAGTAAACATAGCAGTTTGCTTGTTTTCTGGTTCAATTGCCTTCATTTGCCACTTAGGACATGACAGTGCTTATACTTTGTTTTATACCTCAGATTTTCCCTTCAGCCATCCTTACCCCTTTTGTGTGACACAAAGTTCCAGAAGAGACTTGACAGAAGAAACCCTAAACAGCCCGCCCCCAGCAAACTGCCCCCCAGCAAAAAAACCTAGTGGGTAAAAGACCATAAGAAGTGTCTGATGGAGTTGGATCCACTTCTAAACCATTGTCTCGTTCCTAGTTGTGGTCGGCTTCTGAAACTGCCAGGAAGTTGCAAGGATGCTGAAAGAACACAGATGGAGGATGATCTCCCCATCCACAAAGGTTTTCTCTTATGCCCCAATTGTTTGAGTTGGGTTAAGGCCTGAAATCCAACTTTGTAGATCTTTTTCAAAGTATGTTTGTGGTGTATAGTGTATATATGTGTATATATGTGTGTGTATATATATAGAATATGCGTGTGTGTATAAAATATTGCATATGTTACTTTTAAAATTTTGACTTCTAGATACAACAAATTTCTTGACCTAAGCACAGTGAAAGGATCCCAGTAATTACCGGCAGCTTTTGAAACTATCTGCCTCTGTCCATGTTGAAAGAAAAAATGAATCGTCCATCCCAGCAGAAAGTTACAGGGTAAATTCTGCTTGGCATAATTTCTCAGTGACTAAGAAACTCATAATAGGCTCTGTGTGGGCAGAGGATCTGTTTGTGGTGAGCCAAGAGCTGCACAGCAGACACGGAAAGTGTGTCGGAGGCACTAGGTAGGATATGGCATTTGTATGGATGCTTTGTGCTCTGACGTGTTAATTGTTGCTTTTCAGAAGCCCTGTCTGGTTTGGGAAGGGTTTCTTTCCCACCTCCTCCTCTCCGTCATTGTCTTAAGAGGAGGAGGGTCATACTGTGGGTAGTAAAGGTTAACATGCTTGCTGAGAGACAAATACTTCATTGTTTCCTTCCTATATGAATTCAATTGACAATGAACCCTAAGCAACATTCAGTAGCCTTGGCTAGTTTCAAATGCTTTCAAAATAGTTGGCCAAAGCTGAAATAAATAATTCTAATTTAAAAAACCCATAATGAATAAACTAACTCCAAATTTTGCAGTTAAATCTTCTTAGTGATGATTACCTGATATTATCATTCTTGAGGCTACTTTGTTGTTAATTACTACTTTGATACTGTTTTACTTATGTATCTTAAGCTTAGATGCTGCTCTCCTACGCCAGCCTTGCAGCTATTTGGCTTAAATACAAGAAAATGACAAACGAGTTCTGCCCATTCTTGTTTAAATGCCAACCAACTCCATTAATGTCGTCATTGTTATTGTGACCCTAGTATTACAGGGCTTTTGTGAGCATTTATTCATATTTAAAAAAATATTGATCCTTTTTAGTTAGAAAAGGGAGAAGACATGACTTCCAGAATAAAAGTTGACTTCTTTATGCATGTTTACCTTCTTTTAACTCCGGAAAACTCAGGCCTTTCATTTGAGGCTTTGAGGATGTTTTCCATCTGTGTCGTAAACTCAGTGCTTGCTTTGAAGTATACATGCAATTTGTAGACTTGTATTGCCTAGTGAAATGTTGAGAGTCCCTGTCTGCTGTGTTGAGATGAATGCACACAGAAGTTCAAGTAACTCCTCTATTTTTTTTCTTTCGCCAGAACCGAGCTTTTTTTTTTGCTGCAAACAGAATCTGAGCTCTCACTTCTCCATCCCTTTCTTTCCTCTCTTCTATCCTCTGTGTCAGGCTTGATTCTTATTTCTCTTTAAAGTGCTAGTGAGTAAAAACACAGGGGTAAGTAAATGCCGTTAGAATTACAATGGCATTATCCTTTCGTTTGGTAAAACCTCCTCACCCTTGCTGTCGTGGTGAATGTGCCACTGGCTCTCTCCAGGCTGCGATGCCAATGCTTTGTCTCTCCTCCTGTGCTGTGAAGGTCGCTGGTGGACGGAGCTGGTCTCCGCGGGTACCGAGGGCTATCAGCATCTCTCCCCTGCCCTCCACGTGGAGCTGGCCATAGCCAGCGCAGAAACAGGCAAAAATGCTAAGCTGTTTTCAAGCCTTTCTTCCAGATGTTAATGAAAACCAGTTCAACCAGGAAGGTATTAGATACATAATTCATTTTATACGTAATTCTATCTTCAGCTTAACAGGCAAGTGCTTATTACTTAAAAACCTTGCCAATGCCTGAAGGAACAATCTGAGTGAGCAGATTTTAAGGTGCTGAATGAAGCCCAGTTCTCAGTGATCAACTAAATGAAGCTGCCTGGGGACTCAAGGTAAAGGAAGAGGGCTGTGGGGAGGCATTTGTTTCAATAAGCAAGGGATAAAACCCTAACCCCCAAAACCTGTGCCATTTTTTTGTTTTCTTCCTGCCTCCTGGAAGGGAGAGTCTTCTGATCTTTGTTTTGCGCTCCTGTGTTTTTTGACATCATTTGGGAGAGCTGAAACCCAGACCACCACCTTTGGATTGCCACGTTACCCGGGTCATTCCATGGTGACATGGTGGGACCTCAGCAGACCTGCCAGCTTGTTACCACATATGTCCTGGCATTGCTTCTTGTGCTGGAGTTGTTCTGGGATGGAGGCAATGCTGAATGTAACTGTACACACATACTTCCCTCAGCCTGCGTCAACCACGGTGAAAGGGGAGAGGAAATGGAAAAAACGAACCTAGCAGTATGTTTGCAATCCCCGCTTTAAAATATCTATACCATTAGATAACACTTGATTACTTGCAGGGGAATTGGGTGCTGTCTCTTCTCGCGGCAATGTCTCAGTGAAATGCAGAATTATTTTTGGCCCTGCAATATAATGGGTAACAATCTCACAGTTCAGCTCTTCACAGTCCTTTTGGTGATGTGCAGTTGTTCTTCAGGTCCTCAGGTTCCCTGCTCTGCAATAGGCATGGGAGTGAGTGTGTGTTAGGTGTCATCTAGACAGTCTGTGGACAGGGTTCAAAACAGGAACTGATGTAAACTTTCCATAGCATGAGGTTTTGCTATGGAAAAGCTTAAAGATTATGGAGAATTTCAATGAACATAGTTATATCTTGACACATTATTTGTTATTAGATTGAAACTTTTCCATTTTTGTTAGAACACATTGCAACACAACAAAAAGCTACTTTAAAGGTTTATTTTGAAATTGCTGCTGGGATGTAAAGTTCATACATGTGTTTGGAGAGGGGAAAGACCAAAGTGCAAACCCAAGCACATCTGCAAAGGCTACAAAGCTGCATTTTCTTAAAATTGTTTTTCTAGGTTAACTTAAAACAGTGATTAATGCTTATGATTTAACACAAGAATTCAAGGGCGTACAAACTTCAGAGTAATTATTTTTTCCCCCCAGATTTTATCTTGAAAAATGTTAAACAGAGATTTGTTATGTGGAGTTTATAGAAGACTTCGGGATTTGCTCCGAAGAAAGTTAGTCGGTCTTTCTCCAGCTTCATATGGTTAAGTAGCATCGCCATGTAGGCTGTGATAGTATAAAAGGGTGCTTTATTTTTGCCTCCTTCATGACCTCCAAAAGGAAGAAGCAGAAGAACATTAACCTTTTCATATGTACATGTTTAAAATGATGAACTTAAAAATCCATGAATGTGCTTCTGTAAAAATCTCTTCCCAGCTGGGTTCCAGTAGTCCAACTCATTTCACTCTTGTCCTTTGGTAGTGAAAAACATTCTTGCTATTAACGATGCGTTTTTTGGCTAGTTGCCATTGCTTGCTGTTTATCAGCATGCCTGCTGTTTTTGGTGGAGGAAATACCATGCTTTTTTGCTACATATAATTAACTTAAGTGTAGCTTGCTTTTTTGCTTTGTTTTGTTTTGGTTTTGGTGATGGAGACCTGTAGACAATAGGTATGCCAGCTCTGCTGAGGGAATTTATGAACATGTCTTTTGTATTCCCTGGTTACGGTCTACTAAGCTGGAATCTACCCTGGTGTTACTCAATAAAATTTTAAATTTTAACAGCAGCCTTTTTTTTTCTTCATGTGTATAAACTGAAAGACAGTCAGAGATTGAAGTTCGCCTATGATTTTGATTTCTGAAGGAAAAGAGGGCAAAGATATGTGAGAAAGTGTTATAGTGGTAGGGCTCAATTTATTGAAAAATTGGTTTAGCAAACTTCCAGGAATAGGTTGCTTTGTCTGTAACATAACCTATATCCTCAAAACAGTGATTGTTAACTTCTTTTAAAAAACTACTTTAACTGGCAGAATGAAGGATAGCTTTCCATCTGTCTGAAGTGGGTTAGAGATTCAGATAGCAAATGGTGGCCCCTGTAAAGTAAATTGCCTGATGTTCTTTTCTCATTTCAGTCTCTTGATGAATGGGGCAGTGTCCCTCATTCTTAAGTATTTTATGGTGAGCTAAGCCTTGAGTCAAATCATCTGTTCATTCTAGGCCTCCTTAGAGCTGTGGGGGTTTTTTAATAGGGTATCTGCCAGTGTAAAAAATCTATTTGAAAAACTACTTTGTACCTTTTCCGGCTCCGTTTCTGTAGTTGGGACTGAAAGTAAGTGCTTATGATGTGTGAAAATATTTGCTAAAGTCTCTTCCAGTGTCTGAAGAAAGCTCTGATCCAAACTTCTCTTCACGCTGGGTTGAAATACAAGGGTCACTTGTAAGGATTTTAGGAGCTGACCACCTTCAAAGTTGATAGTGTTCATGCAGGTTTTGGACGTGAGCTGCCCTAAAATAATGAGAATGTTACTTTTATAATTTGACACACACAAACCATGATCTTTCTTTTCTCACATCCTAGTATATAGCATTGTGACTTTTTTGGGGTGGGACTACCTAACATGTAGTTTGTAATGGGAATTCTCATCCTCCTCTTGCCACCCTTTAGATGATTTGTCACCTCCTTCCTCCACCCAAGATGTTTTGAAGACACTAATATTTTGAGGCAAACAGATAATTGCAAGTAAATGCCACTATATTGCAGCATATCCTTCCTTTTATGCCAGCCAAGCTGTGCCAGCAGGAAGCAATGTTAAGACCTTCAGAAGAAACTATAAATCCTTGCTGTAGCACATCTAATTCTGTTTCAGGTCTGAAATGGCTGCCTATGAAGAGTTACTCGTGCTGTCGAGCAAGAAGTGGTGGCAAAACATTTAGAAATGACTCCGTCTTTCCTATTGCTGTTTTCCAGCATAATGAAGTGATGGAGCCGCCCATGAACCTGACTTTGGACATTGACATGTTTTGTTTACCTTTAACGTTTCTTCATGCAGCTGAAGGTTACTGAGCAACAGGACTTCTGGAGACCCACATTCCCCTGGAGACTTGTTGCTTGAATTCTTACCTGACACTAACATACTGCTCTTCCCTGTGTTTTTCTACCCTTTCACAAAAGATTTCTGTTGTCCTCTAAGTCCTCTCTCTCTTGTTGCCTCAGAATCGACAAGAAGTTCCCTTGTATTTCAACAAGAATTTTTGTTGTATTTTTAGTTTATTTAGAAGGAGGTTAGTGAAAACAGCTAACGAGGGCCTATATCAATGATTTTGTCTTTCTTTTGGAATAAAGTCCTAGCTAGTTGTTCCTGCACAAAAGTCTGTGTTAACATAGAGTTGTTGCTGACTTTTTCATGTTATTTTGTAGACAAAACAATAGATTTTTCTTTCTTTTTAAAGAAAACAGACAAACAAATGTGGCCAGTTTGTTATATGACCCAGGGAGCCCTCATCATGAATTAGACTGTTATGGTGCCTGTTAACGTTCAAATACAGAACAGCACAAGAGCTTCTCCCAGCAGAACATAGCCCATATCCTCATCGCCTGGCGAGGAGCGAGCGGTTGGGAAGCAGGCAGGGTAGGTGCGGCGGTGGTGGCTCTCGCTCGGTTGTCTACCGGTATAAGTGACCCTGTCCTCCCGTGGGTCCCTTTGGTTCCCTCAGAGGAGAATGGTGTAAACATCCACGACAGCGCTGCTCCTCCACGGCCCCGTCTGAGGAAGCAATTAACTTGGATCCACGTTGTATCCAACTGCAAGTGCCTCTTTTTGTCCCCTGTAGCTGCAATCATATGAGCATAGCGTGGCTGAAATTGCTCACCTTTTCCCCTTTTTATGTGAAAAAACCCCATGATTCAGTCGTGTGCTGATCTCCACATCTTGGAAGTGTTGCTTGAAATGGCCCTGGGTTGCACAGGCAGTGCTGACTGCGGGTCCCGCTGCTAATGGTGGGCTCTGCCTTTGCCCCTCCTGGGCCGGTGCCCCATCCTCGCCTCTCTGTTTCCCTGCCTGCAAAAAAAGGGGGCAGAGGAGCAAGGCACTCGGACCTTTGGCATTCGTAAGGGCTATACCAAATGGCAGCGCTGCAATGTGGTCTCCACTTCCTTTCTCCCCATCCATTGTTTACACTGAACCTTAGATAAGATGAGTATCTTTGGTTTGTCCTGTAGATAATAATAACAGCCTGTCTCTACCAATACAGGATTAGGTGGTTCTTTCAGGAAGTGGTACTGAAACTGAACGTGGGTTTTGTGAAGTATGTGTGACAGGAAAGGTTTGAGGGCAGGGAGACAGCAGGCTGCAGTCTAGATGGGAATGCAAAATGGCTTTGCTGAGCACTGGTGCCCTTGGAGAACCTCTCTGCTGCAGCCACGTCAGCCATGGCTTGCTCGCTGCTCAGCCGGCAAGATCTCCTCAGTGTCAGCATTTTCCCTTTGTGAAAATACTGTCTTGCTGCTTAATGGCAAAAGGCAATTGTCATGTTGCTGGTAACTGGGATGAAAAACAGAAATACAGGACTTGCTCTATGGGTTGGTGGGTTTCCATCGCTGATCTGATCAATCTTTGGCCTCCTGTCATCTTTCTTTTTTAAAAGAAGTGTTGTCCCTTCCTTATACCCGTTCAGATTTTTGTGCCTCTGTCAATATGGGAAACTGACCTACTTGTTCGGATAACGGTAATGGCCTGGATTCAGTTTCAGGTCTAAAAATGAGAAGCTCCGTTGGTATCTTGTTGGCCAAAGCTAAAGAGGCAAAAGCTTTCTTTTTGACACTGTGTTTATGGGAGTATTCAGATGTCAGTCTGTCACTCTGGATATTCTTGGATATTTGTAGGAATGCAGGTGGGTGGATTCACGGATCAACACCTGAAAGGAATTTGAAGTCTCCAGACTTGTCATGTGTTAATTGGACTGTAAGCTGGGACAGAGCCTCTTGTCTTTTTCCCCACCCTATGCTGAAACGTGGGTGCTGTAAAGTAATTGGGAAGCATGTGTGGAGTAGAAACTCCCTGGAGGGTATTCACATTTTTCAGTGTTAATTCTGCTGTTGCAGGGGGACCCACGGTTTGTTCTCTCCCCTCCTCACCCTTTTTTCCTGTCTCACTAATCCATTCCCTATCTTTAGGTAAATCCGTCTTCTAGATCTGATTTTGTCAGCAGAGACTATATAATTGGACTCTTTGCTGTTTACATGATTCCTATCTGCAATGCGTCTTCATTATCTGCTGTAATGCAGACTTCTGAGGGCGTGAGGACGTATCGGTTCCATTCTGCCCCAACCTAACTGTGTGCATGATGCTTGGAAGCCAGACCAAAATTTCCTGGGACCTCCTTTATCTCTTGTTGTTCCGTCTCATGGAGAATTAATCCTTTTTTTTTTTTTTAAATATATATTTGTATATATTTTGGCTGTCTTATCCCATGAAATGTGCTGGCATTTAGCTGTAACCCACAGTTACTCACATGATTAATTCCCTCCTTGCTTTCAGAGTTTAGTCTTGCTTTAAATGGGACTTACTTGGATGGCAGCCTCTCACGCTGCGACTCCCCTCCATAACATAGATTGCTAGATCTTATTCTTACCCATCAAAACAGGACTTTGGAGTACAGTGGATGGGTCGTTCCTTAGTACTACTTTCTGTCTTTAGATATGGTTATGTTCATTTATCTTGTGTTTTCAGCTGCATTCTGTGATACTTGCTATATCAAAACCTTCCAAGATGTCATCTTCTGCAGTTCATCTCGCTGCTCTGGAGGAAGTGCTAATCTGAGCTAGTGGATACTTTTTCGGCAACTTGCCAACAACATCCTAGGAAGAAACTTTGGGCTGGCACAGTGTGGCACAGCACAAATTGTTTGTGACAGCAAGTGTAATTTACAGCAG
>NW_009628318.1:0-21827 GCF_000690535.1 Cariama cristata | reverse complement strand
AGGAATTTTCTATTGACAAAGTGTCAAAATCAAGGCATTAATGTTGCTGTCTCCTGAGAGGGGCACCTGCCTGAGTGGAAGAATCCTGAGGGTGTTGCACTAAAAATGAAATTGCTGATGATTCTGAGGTGTAGTTTAAGACTCAGAATATTTTTTTCTTATAACAGATTAATGAAACATAGGATGTATGCCAAACTTGTAGGCTGAGGTTTACCTTGCTATTCCTTCAGATGCTGCGTTTTCATAATTTCTTGCTAGCTATTTGAGAGAGATTGTCTCTTATTCTCTAAAGACTACATGACAATTGTCTGTATGCCCCTAAGCTTTTCTCTTCTGGCTGCATTTATTAATATTTTTGCTGTCTGAAAGTCTTTGCGGGTATTTTGCAATGCCAAAGTATCAAGGCTCCACTGCAAAAGCAGTAGAAATTGTTCGTTGTCTGTGCAACTTGGAGATGTGTTTATCCTTCTGATCTGTACAGTTGAGGCCCACGGTATCGCTGGGTGGTCTTGGTAGCACTCTTACATAGGAGTGAAGTTTTCCAAACTCCCCATGTGGGTTTCTGTTTGTGTCCTGACCCTACAAGCACGCCTGCCCTAGTTATGCTGTTTGCCTTGACTGAAAGGTTATCTGGTGCAAAGGATACTCTGGCTGGGCTGTAACGGACACCTGCCTTCAGTAATACACCATCCCCTATTCTCATTTTGCCCTAATGTCATCTGAGACATTGTGATCCTGTGTTTCAAATGGGGGAGGGAAAAGAAAAAAAATCCTCTTGGGACCTGTCTTTTAGATAGACATAAGGAAAAGCTGTGGGAGACCTCACTGTTTTAAGATCTGGCTGCTCTTGCCTAGAAGTTGAGTGTGTCTTTAAGAAAAAACTAAGTATTTATATCTGTTGTCTATCTGAAATCATGTTTACCCTACAGTGTTTATTAAACCTGAGTTAATTTTCCTCCTCTCTTTCTATGGCTGCAGGACCTTTGCCAGTAATGCATTATAATAACTGGTAGTCTCAGGCGACGTGGGCCACGTGCCAGTTTCCCGTTCCCGCTCTGGGGGCTGGGCTGGAGACTTGGACCTGGTGGTCCTGTGCTGCCTGGCGGCAGCGGCTAGCTGAGCCCCGGCCTCGGTGATCCCCGCTGCAGGAGCCCGAGCTGCCATGGAGAGGCTCAGCCTTGCAACTGAGTGCTCTTTTCTTTAAAAATAATAATTATAAAGCCTTAATTACTCTCTGCCTGTCTTTCCCTCTCCCTCCTGTCCATTACTCTGAAGGCTTCATGAAATAGAGTAATTAGCATCACACTGTCACATGCAGTCTTGCACTGTTTTAGAAAAACCTAAGATCTCTGTGTCTGTTACCTTTTATTTTGCATGATGGCTGAGGTTTACTTGCTCTTTTTAATCCTCTGATATTTTTGTCAGGACTATCTTGGCCGAGGTGGGTGCTATGAGTCACGCGGCTCTGTCGGCATTGGCTTTTCATCCGGTCTTCCTCAGTAACAAACACTTCCAGCCTGAAGCTCAGGGAGCTGAAGAGCTTGTTGTCATCATGCTTTCAGAGGCAGAATTTGCTTGTTAGTTCAGGTCTGAAATCTTGCTTGACTTGGGTATTCACAAATGTAATTTTCAGAGAAACTTCTGTATCCGACGTGCATGTCTTTAGCAAGTTTGGAAAAAGTTGTCGCAGTCTGAGCTGCCCACCAAAGTGGATTACCTGAGGGAGACTCA
This sequence comes from Cariama cristata, assembly GCF_000690535.1. Classification (NCBI taxonomy): domain Eukaryota; kingdom Metazoa; phylum Chordata; class Aves; order Cariamiformes; family Cariamidae; genus Cariama; species Cariama cristata. Next base: position 20,096 of record NW_009628318.1, on the reverse strand, counting down.
AAGGGATTGATGCCTGACATACCCAGCATAGGCAAATAGTGGAAGGTGCTCGGTAAGTGTGTGCAACTGTCTGAGCAGCACAGAGATATCTATATTGATGTTGTTTGTTTCTGTTGCGCATCTTTTGGTACCCTTGCATTTTGCTGGTGCTCCTGGGCACAGCCCCTTATCCTCAGTTGGTTTTTCTGCCAGTTTTGCCAGGGTTTCTCTTCCAGCTCTGAGAAGCACCCAAATAAAACATTAAAGACCTGAGGATATGGTGAGTATGAGAGTTATTCTTGACCCAACAGTAAATCATGGATCTGGGCTGTGAAGCTGTAAGTTTTTGAGGAGGAATGCCATGTTTCTGGAAAAGTAGAAGTGAAGATTTTTCTAGTAGGTTAATCCTACTCTGTTAATGTTGTTTGGTTGGCTGTCTGGGCCAGGGCTACTTCTGTGGAATGAGGTGAACATACACAGTGCATGTATCTACATATGCATATATCTACATCTGAACTACAATATTTACATAATATCTTGCTTACACTGGACATTTCTGTTAACATGTCTGTGCCAACCTAAGGCACGTGAGGGTTTTCTGATTTATAATTTTTTTTTGGCTTCCCAGTATAGACAAAGTCATACCAGTTATACCAAAACATACCAGATTTAGTGCTGCTGTATTTTGGTTTGTTCAATGAACTGCATAGACTAAAATTAAAAGTAAAAACCCACAAAACTGTTTAAAATTCTTCTAATCCTTCTAGTCTTCACTAGGGGGTCTTTGTTATGCAGTCACATGAGCAAAACTAAATGTGGAATATCATTTTCCTTCTCCCTCAGTTGGATGGTTCATACCTAAGAGATTATTGTCTTGAGTGCCTTACAGCATTTTAATGCTCAGCAGAGCATATTCTCAGAATGTTTGTAGGGATAAGTAAATAAGAACCATCTTTCCTGTAGATAAACACTTGTTTCTTCTTGTTCTACTGTGCTCTCCTCTGCTGATTTATTTATTTAGTTGTTTCATATTGGAAAAATCTGGTTAAATTCAGTTACCACCCAAGAGAATTGCACTAGTGCATAGCAGTAATTGTGACTTCTTGAAAATGAGATTAATGCTTGGAACTGATGCCAGCTCTGCGGTCTTGGGCTATAAAGTCACCTAAGCATAAGATGCTTGCATCTAGACATGATTTCCATTGGTCGTAGGCATGCAGAAACAGCACCACAGTTGTTTTTCATTTTCCACGTTTTGCTTTTCTTACACATTAAGCTCTGTTTTGGGTTGAATTTTCTATGAAGAGATGTTCTTTTTAGGAATATAGATGCTGATCCAGATCACTGGGTAACCCTCATGTGAGAGGTTTGTCTGCGATTGATAGACGCTGGATGCAAGCTGGTGTTCTGAAAGGGAAGAGCTCAGTGTCCTGTTACGTCTCTCTTGTGCCTTCCCAGTTACTTTGTGAAAATGACCTTCCATCACTTACAAAAATCTATTTTATATGGTTTATTTTGTCCAGACTCGATGGCTATATGAAGGAGAGAACATAAACTGCCACTCGGGGTCGTTTGTTGCCTTTCATGAAATATATGCTGGGCATTTTCCCTTTAGGGGTAAACTCTAAAGCCTGTTGAAGCTAAAGTTTAGCAGACAAGGGCAGTTACTTTCATGAGATGAAGTACAATATCGTGTCATTTGAAGGTACTGCTGCTGCTTGGTCTTTCAGGGTGCTTTGTTTTTCTTTTGTTTGCATATCTCTCCCCTAACTTTTTTCCCTTGGACCTTTTTGGAGATCTCAAGAAAAGTTGAGGGAGTTGCTGATATTGAAGAAAATAGGATAATCACAAGAAAAAGGATGTTGTCCCAAAGTACAGACAGCCCTGAGCTAGGCTAGCAGTCATCCTTAGGGCTTTTACTCCTCCGAGTACTTGACAAAATCTTTACAAGAAATCTGTGTATTGTTTGCATCCATATATGGCAGTTTTGTTTGTTTGTTTTTTTTTAAAACAATCAAAGGAACAAAATGTTGTTGATAAAGTGTTTGTTATGAAAGCAGAGCTCTTAAACCTGCTTTCCATTGGATCTCAGGCCTTGAAAATATTTTAGGTTTCTGGCCAAAGTGTGTTTCCCCTTTTGCAAAGCTAAGCTCTGAATGCAAAGTTGAATTGCTTTACCTTTGTGTTGATTTTCAAAGCATTAAAAGCAATCCAGCATAGGGCATTTGAAGCACTCTCTATTCTTCAGTTTTCCTCAACACTAATTTTGAATGGGTTGAACCCTTGCAAGAGATGAAATTTTTGTCCTATGTGAGGGCTCTGATGGAAAAGTTCTGGCAGATTTGATTGCAGTGTAAGGAATTCCTCCCTCTCTGCTATGGGTTCATGGCTGTTAGACTTATCTTAAGTATTCTCCTGGTGGTTTTTGTCCCAGGATTGGTGAGAACAGAATGGATGGCTTGCTGGTGCTGTTGTTGCAAAAGCTTGTTCCTGCTGGCACAGCCTGACTAAAGCACCAGCAAGGTTTCACGTTAGCAGTGAACTGACAGGCTGCCTGGCTGGAAGGGATGGTCCTGGGCCCTTGTTAGCTCCTTGCTGTGCACCCCTATCTCATCCTCCACCCTAGTGCTAGCGTTCGCTGGAATGCTCATTGGGCTTTGGAGGCTCTCAAACCAGCTGAAGAATACTCATGACCTCTTGGAGAGTAGGATTACGGTCCCCAGAATTGTTTGCTACGGACCGCATGAGTGCCAGAGGAGTCTGTAGGGGAGCTGGTGGCTAGAGCAGGGTTGAGGGGGAGCGGGACCATCCCTTCTCCCAGAACAGCCAGATGTGCTGTGCTGTGCTGCCGGTGGCTGAGCAGCTGCAGATGTGGCACATGCCTTGTTCTGGCATCTCTACTGCTGGAGGGGTGCAGAGTCGGCGCCTGGGGACATTGACACCTTGGGCTGTCACAGCTCACCCCCGCCCCTGACTTCCCGGACCCCTAAGACAAAGTAATTTTTTTGAACTGGAAAACAAAATGCCAAAACACTCTGGCAGTTCAGATCACCAGAAAGGAGGCAGTCCCTAAATTGGAGGTTTCAGTCTTCATCTTTTCAAGACCATGAAAGTTAAGGTGACTGAACTTTCAGAACAGCCTCAGTAGTTGTGTGTGACTGTCACCTGATGTCTCCCAATTTAGGGTGGTGGTCGGTAGGCTCCCTGCTTTAACTTCTGGGAGGCACGGAAAACTGGCAGAAAGAATTGAAGCCACGCATTCTTCAGGCTACTAAATGCAGGATGTTGATGGATAAGACAAACCCTGCAGAGTTTCCTAAAGAAAGGTTGTCTAAAAATCCAGTTAATGTTATATATTTTCAGAAGATTTATGTGACTGCATCAAGTTTAAATGTCAAAAAACTATTTCACAGTAAATTAAAAAAAAGAGCTGAAAAATCAGAGTAGTAATTCATGCTTTATGAAGCAAAGCAGCTACCTCCTGCCTAGTTTAGAAAGAAACTTCCTCTCTAGATAGAGTTTGATGAACAACATGTCTTTACACGATTTAGAAAAAAGAAGGGTTTGGTCTACTCACAATAAGCAAAGACAGTAACAGAAGACTGATGGTACCCATTAAAAATGAGTAATTTGTGCAGGAAGAAATGGCCTTATCAATGACTACAATGAAGAAAAAGAGGTGCAGAAAACAGGACTGCAAACCAGACAAAACTAGGGGAGAGAATATATGTATTATGCAGTCATAGCCAGGAATAACTACCTGGAAATATGTAGGAAATATAAAATTTTTTATGCAGTAGGTTTTACAGTAAATTTGCTTGTTTTCCAGTAACTGAAATGTTTGGTCCATAGCAAGTTTTATTTTGAATAATCATGGAAAAGAAAGTGACTCATTGTGGGCAAAGACAAAGTGAAAGATGGGTAACAGTGACGACAGTAGTATCACCACGTATCACTCACTTTGTCAAAAACAGGCATTAACCCTTCCTCATGCTGTCGTGAAATAGGAGGGTTTGGGATCATGAGGAATTTGTATCAGAACACATAGTTTTCTTTACGGGAATAACAAAGACGAGCCTTCTAGTCTCTGACCAGGGGCACAAGTAATAGACCAGGTAATGATTCTGATAATGACGTTATGTGGACTGCTGATTCTGGCTCCAATTCTGGCACGTTATTTAGATAGATAAATGCATGCTGCATTTTTGGCACTGGAATTGTTGTCGCTGGTATCGTATAGGTGAAATTGGGATGTGTTGAACTTAAATTTATATTTTTCTTTTATTGCATCTTATTGAAGCATGAATGGGTCCCTGATACTCTCTAAAAGGTATGATGGTTTCATATTCTGGTGGTTAATTTTTACCACTACTTAGCTCATTTTCTCCTTGAGGGCTTATTAGCGGGTTCTTCATTCAGTGACATCGTTGCCCTTTTTTAATCAACCTTCTAGGATTTAACATATGACATTACGTATAAGGATGAGAACATTATTACTTCATTCTTTTCACTCTAGTAATTTTTATATTACAGTGAACACCCTGATTAAACATTTATCTGGAAAAGGCCATGTTGAAAAGAAAACATAATTAAATATAGGAACTAAATATTGAACTCCTGACTTGAGGCTGAACTGAAAAATGAAATTAAATTTACACAGAGGAAAAAAAGTATTGTAAAACTCATCCAGTACTGCATTTTAATGTTTTATTCAACTAGATCTACAAAGCAAACTGCATATATCAATTACAGGAACTGATAATTTCTGAAGGTCTTATTTAGAATCCACTTACTGTAATTGTGTTATACTAGAGTTGGTTGGTCTTTGAAAAAGAAAAAAACCCAAAACATCTGCATTTGAAATTCAAGCAGCACTGGTGCAGGAGAATTGGGTATGGCACAGTTTGGGTTTCCTAGTCAGATTTAAAAAAACAAGGCAAACAAAGACAGCAAAGCATTATAATTTATAAACAAGATTGCTAAAGAGAAATCGGCCTGTGTCCCTCATATAAATTCAGGTGTCAGAGCAGGTAGGCAAACATGGTGATGGTCCTTGATTACATCAAAGGTAGCGGGGCTGGACTAGGGCTTGGTTTTGAAGGCTGTGTGCATCTGCCCTCCCCGCGTGCGTGTTCAGACTTCTTGGCACTCGCTGTCACTGAATCAGGAAGACAGAATTGACTTTCCTGTCAGACTAATTATAGTTCTTTAAAGATATTAATTAACCCTTCTTTTCCTACAAAGGGACTTTATCAGTGAATCCCATGCTAGAGGGAGGCTGCAGAGTTACCTGCTCCTGGGATCAGCAGCAGCCGTGCAATGATGCTTGCAGCCAGAGTCTCATGTTGGGCAGATGTCTTGGTGACCAAACTATGCATCCGATGTGCTTCCAGAGTTACACTATCAGCCTGGAAATACTGCTGAATCCATGGCTGGCAGTGGATTTAGTCAGCTCTGTGAGATACAGTTGCAAAAAACAACCTATGGTTAAACATTTCGGGAAATTAAAATCAATGTCTGTTCTTGCTTTATGCTTTCCTTGAAGTGCTTTTCATCTTCTGTATCTATGGCACAGTAAAATTACCTACTCCTTTCCTTCCTTCCTTCCTTCCTTCCTTCCTTCCCTATGTGTGCTGCAGGCTTGAGAAATGGTTGGTTATTCCTCTGACGTGATGCTGTTGGGATAGATATGGGATGTGTTTTATCCTCTGGGAGTACTGGGCAGCTGACAGCTGTGGTAATTGGTACCTAAGTGATAGACCCTGTGACGTGTGGGTGTTGGGGATGCAGACCTTCTCACTGCTCTGCTTTGATTTCTGAACCAGTCCCACGGGAAGAAGGGGTGAGGACGATAATTTTCCCCCTAGCAGTACATTAATTACTGTGCTGTCTGTGTGACTGAGGGCGTTGGCAGGATTTTTGGTCTGATACGAGACAGCAGTATGCTAGAAAGTGAATGATCATGAATCCAGTTCCTTTCCTTGGGACTAATTCATGACTAACGGCCGGCCCCTTAGGAAGGAAGGGAAGACGAGTCCTTGGGCCGCTCAGCTCTCTCTCTGGCTGGGTTTTCAAAGAACAGCCCAGTGTGGGAACGAGCAGTGACGTCTAAGGGGTCCACCCGAGGGTAATAGAAATAAAATGTTATCCTGGCAATGGGAACTAAATGTGCAAAAAAATATTCCCTAAAGCAATTAATCTTCACGTTTCCTCAGTGCCCAGGTCTTCTCTCCTGGCTTTTGATTAGCTGTGATTAACACAGCTGGGCACCCGACTCCCACGAGTTCCTCTGACGCAACCGGGATGCTCTCCCTCCGTGGAGGATGGGAGGCCTGAGCAGCTTGGTGCTCTCTGTGTCCCTCATCCGCCTGCTCCACTGCGTCTGCAGTGCCCGAGCTGTGAAACTCCCCTGTGGTGGGTTCTGCCTCATTGGTACGAAAGTGGTTTTCAGTCACTTGACACGATTTCCCTCAGGAAATCTTTGTGCCCATTGATGTTCTGATGGACAACCTTTGAGGAGAAGTATTTCAAGTATGTGCGTATGCATCTTTGTTTTTGCAACCAGATTCAGAGCCAGGTGGCATTTTCATACAGCTCTGACTTGATTTCGTGGCAGGTGCCTTGGAAAGGGACTGACGTTCACAGCCTGACCCCTTGCTTCCATAGGAGAAAGCAGACGGCTGGGAGGGAGAATGAACAGTCATGGCAGGGAGTAAGCACGAGCAAGGATTCTGAAACTTGGCTTTTTGAATGAATGGTGGGTATGCAGATGTGACCCTAGTGCTGTGATGCCATACAGACTTACGAATGCCTGGTTCTCTGTTCATGTAAATGCCTTTTTTGGGTGGAACAGGATGAAGAGGAGAGCACAAACCTTTTTTCCTAGCTACTTGTAATTCCATTTGTTCTGGTGCCTGGGAGTTGATTTACAGATCTTATCACCAATTCTTCTATAAATGCCAGTTTACTTATGAAATTTAATAATGCTGTCACTCAACAAAAAGTACTGGAGAAATATTTTCAGTGCTTTTCAGATGTTGAAAGCATAAAACATGAAAATACTTGAAAGGAGAATCAGTTCTATAACAATTTTACTTGTGCTTCTCTGTGCTTGTTTCCTAGTCTGTGAAGTTGAGATCCACCCTTATGAAGTGCTTTGAGATTGTGGGATGAAAAAAACATTGCTGTCTCCATCTGCAAAGCGTGGTGGCTCTGAGCCCCAGTTTGGAAAAGGGAACTGTGGCAGTTCAGGTGGCTTCTGCTGAGATGTCGAACTAGTAAAAGGGAAATCTTTGATGTGCAGCGAGTACTCAAACCCACTCACTAGTGCTGGCCACTAGGTCTGCAACTGGGAGACCCAGGACCAAACCAGTCATGGGTCATTTTGGGTGCTAGAAGATGTGTTTAGAGCACCCGCAAATTCGACATACTTAGTAGATGCATTTTTTTGCCATGTGCAGTTCTGACAGTCTCCTGCTGCCTGTCTAGCTTGCTCACAAAGCGCAACGAGTACTTTGTTTAGTTTGGAGGCAACGGCGCACACATTTACCAGCATCGATACGGCTTTCAGCACTTCTCAAAATGAACAGTGGAAATAAGTAAGAGCAGTATGTACCTGTGCCTCCGTGAGCCAAGCTCTGGGGATGGACAGCTGAAGGCAAGGTGCTTCCCAACTCTTGTGGCAACCGCTGTGGCACACACTGCCTATAAAGCATGGTCTGTCTGAGACACCTGCAGTGGCTTTGGCAGAATAAAATGGCAGAAGCATTAATCTGTCCATTTCTTCTGATTTACGGATTTCATTGTAGTTGTCAGTGTCACCTTAGTGGAGGTTTGTAAATGCAGCATTTAATTTACCTGTCAATTTTAATAAATTTTGGGTAACGCAATTCTGATTTCCTATAAACCAGCAAAGTTACCCCCTTATAGGCTTCGGCAACCTCCAGCTTGTTCAGTGTGGATTTTTTTTCCCCTCCTATCATGCAAACAGACTTGTCATTTGTTCATTTATCTAGAACATCTTAATTACACTTTGCACATATGATGGTGTTTGAGCAGCAATATTTGTGAGAAATGATTAGCAGAAATGAATGTGAGAAGTGGTTTTCTGATTGTGAGAATAAAATTTCATACTACCTTCTTTTAAAAATAGCACAAATTAGAGACTCTAAGCTCTGGGCAGAGGTGTGCCAAGACATCACTGTCATAGGGCGAGCTTCAGGCATTACTTGAAGACTGTAATTCAGGGTATAATTCTTCACTTTTTAGAAGCACAGACATTTTAAATAGGACAGAACATCGTGGTTTGAACTGAAGCAATCATTCTGGATGCTGGATAACATTGTAGTTTTCATAAATCCGTCCTGGATAGCTCTAAAGGTTTGCTCTTGTTTTAGAGCTATGTGATCTTTAATACAGAATTTTCTTAATCTCCTTTTCATTATGTTGCTTCTAAATTTCCAGTTGAGGCTTGTGGGGACAGCACTGTGAATAGTACTCATGCTACGAAAACAGCTTCACCTTCATGACAGGTCATGCAATTTTATTTTATTTTTTTTTTTTTTTAGCTGAGGTATGTGACAGTTCTTCACGAAGGCATGAAAACTGAGTCATGTTTGATGATAATAGCAAGAGAGCATCTCACTGTCTGCCCTGGGTCACAGTGCACTGGTGCTCTGGCACATGTAACGCTGATAATTGACGGGGATGCATTCAGTAAGCAAGACAGGTCTGAGTTCAGTCTGTACATGAGGTGAACTGTCCCTACACTCTGCATTTCAGGGCTTGGTTTTCAGTGGTAGCCCTAAATCTGGCTATTCTACTTTTGAGCTTTTATAAAAACAAATGTAATTCTTCGTATGTAACTAAAAACACCTAACTTGTTGCAGCAGGCAGGTAATCTGCCTTTTATTTCTCCAATTACTTCTGCTGTATCATATACAAAGGATGACTCTGGTTCAAGTGATGTTCCTCTGGAAAGGTGGAGTCCGTAGCTCTGAGATTGTAGCCAGGAGGGAAGCTGCAGAGGACATGGGTGGTGGTCATCAGAGAGCTCGTATGTTTGAATATCTACAAGCTCTCATGCTTGTAGCAAACGAGGGAGAACACGGTATTTATTCCTCTTTGCTTTCCAATATTTGAAACTGATTTGTCTTTAGCAATCATGATTCTTCCCTGCAAAATCGTAGCTCCCTGGGCCTCTTCCTTTCCCGTGCTGTCCTAGCCTTCAGGAAGCTTAGCAGGAATTATCAGTTTGCCATTAATTGTCAGGAGAGAAAGAGAAAGGAGCTGAACTTGGTCAATAAGAAAGATGTAGCAGGTTGCAAAGATGGAAAGATGTAGGATTTGCACAGCGAAGGATATGATGGCTTGGGATTGAATGTATCTGCACATATCCAACCTGAGTCGAGTGCGGCTGGAGGCTGACTAGTGACGTCCAACTGTGATTTACTTCCCCCCTTATCTCTGTTAAACACTGCTTAGCAAACTCGAAGTGCGTTGCAGCCAACTTTTGCTCTCTTAATACACCAAGCTGAATGAAAGCTGGAGTCAGATAGCCCTCCAGTGAAAAACTGCAAAAAGACTGGCATGTTATCAGTTGTTACTTCCTACAAGAGCAAGCTGTGTTGTGTGGTACTTCCATTATCTGAAACAGAGTGGCTGGGGGGGTTGGGTGTAGCCATTTAGAAATGCGATTTGTGTTTTTCTGTCTTCACAGAAACCTGCCTAAAGTATTTCCTGGGGCTTTTCTCAGAATCTGTGTCAGCGCAGCAAGTTTAGCTAGTGGCAGCTCTGTCTCGGAGAGTAGAAATTTAGCACAGTGACACTGTAGTATCTTTATAAGATGACCTAGATTAGAAATGTTCTTGGTTTGCAGAAATCTGTTCAAATATTTAATATGACTTGGAGCTCGGGTTTTTTTGTGGTGTTTTGTTTTTCTTTTTTCTTTTTTCTCCTCCTGTAGAGACAGAAATAAAATTCAGGTGAGAAATACTAGGACCCAAACAGTTTCAGGGAACGGGGAACTGGAGTTAGAATACATCAGAAACATGCAGTCTGCCCCGTGGTCTATGTGCTGCTATGGCATGGAAAGGGATGAGGGATCTCCTCTGTTTCACTCTGCTGCTTATGGCTGTATGGATTTCACCTTCTAAATTTTACAAGATGTCCAGCTTACAAGTCCGAATTTGGTTATAAATGATCTGAAATCTGAAAATCCAGATTGCCTTACTCAAAGCATGTAGCAGGATAGCTCCTTCCTGTTGAGGCCTGGAGGAGCAGGACCAGTGCGATCCCAGTTTTGATCCGGTCAGATCTGAAGTCTAGACCTCAGAGCTGGCAAGTCCGAAGCAGGTGGGCAGGGTGCTGTGAGTGGCTTGTCCTGGCCAGGAAGACTTTGCTGCTTTTCCTTTCCCTCTCTCTAGTTACTGCCTTGAGATTCTGCCTGTGTTTAAGCAGCCTAAAATCATCTGTACAGATATCTCACTGGGATGGAGAAGGGTACATCCACCTTTTTTGCGAACATCGCCATATTCCCATGGCTTAAAGCTCTCTGCCAACCATTGTTTTAGCTTAGTGTATTGGGACTGAATTCCCCTTGGGCAAGTCCCATTTACAGTGTGGTTTCAGTTGGTCGGTGAACCTTTGCAGACAGTGTAGAGAAACTGTCATCCTACTCAACTTACCGCAGAGGAGAAAGGAATCTGGAGCCTACATGAAGTGGCTGCAAGCAGAAGAGTCCTGTACTTCCCCGTGCAAAACTCTCAGTGAAAGCATTTCGGCAGACTTTTGGGAACAGGCTGCTTCCTTTTTTTTTTTCTTTCCTTTTTTTTTTTACTTTTTTTTTTAAACTCCTTGCAATCATGGTGAACTAAGATGGTGAGATGGCACAACCTTTCCCATCCCTTCGAAAGATCATGCAGCTTCATATGTTGAGGATGGGATTTTTAAAAGCATCAGGCATTGCTCTCAGTCTCTTGGCGTAGTTTGAAAGTTTTTGCCATCAGCTTAAATGCAAAGAGTGTTAGGTGGTCCTGAAATGCGTTTTGTTTGTGCTATCCTGAAAATCGAAGGTCTGTGACACAGCAAGACTGTGCTTTCCTACATACTCTTCTGAAGTGCTGGGCAGCCAGTGAGTGGTGAGCTACATCATATACCAGTGTAAACAAGACATCAGAGAACGAGACGTACAGGTCTTGAATTATGATCATCACCATAAAAAGCAGGCGAGAACTTCACAAGGACTAAGAGGAGGAGGCTGTGAGATGCAGAGAGATTTACTTTGTTTAGCAGATCAGAGCAGCAGGGTGGACTGAGAATGGACAAACCAGACAACAAAATAGGACAGCAGTTTACCAAACCGGTTCCTTGAAAAAGAGTTAGGCACGTGAAGAGCTAAGCCTGGGCCTGGCTTAGATGTTCTCAGATTTTGCTAGCTTCTGATGCTTTACTTGAGTCACTGGTAAGGAACTATGAAAATGAATGGAAATGGTTATTAATTTAGTTCCACAGACTCTGATTTATCATTTATGTGGGATTTAGAAGGAAAACTATAAGGTCAACACCTGCTGCTTCTTGAGTTCTTCTTGAGTAGAGGGTTCGTCTTCTATAGCATGATCCCAGAAAGATATCTCCTTTTCAAAGCAGGCAGCTGGGGTGACTAGTGGCAGTGCAGATGTGTTCCCCATTCCTCAAACATCCTCTTCTCTGATGGGCAGAAGGACTTGAAGAGCTCTCTGTTAAAAGCAAATGTTCAAATACTACAGGCATCCTCAGTGGTGTGGCCAGAGTGGGTGGCTAAGGAATCGTAAAAGAACGGTAAGGTCAGACTGGATTGGGAAATCCTCTGGTTTGATTTAGTTTTATCATTTAGCTAGGTTACTGGAATTCAGCTTTCCTGATCTCATTAGGCAGTTGATCAAGCTGTCACCAGATCTTTCTGCTGTTGTCATTAGAGGTTGAGAATAACGCCCCACTTAACAGCACAGACAAAGATGAAAGTAAAGCACGTTGCCGCTGCATTGACAACAAGCAGTTCCATGAGTTAGCTGATTAAGTGGTGGTGGGTTGCTTTTTGTTTTGTAGTAAGGTCACATATTTACTGCACTAAATTTGACAAGACTAATACAGGAATGTTTACAAAAGAACTGGAGAGGAGATCATGATCTGTAGTCTTTAGAGACTCAAGATACAGATTTGTTTTTTCATATAAAACCTCTTTTTAAAAACAAAAAAAATATTTTTTTTCAAGCTTTAAAGTATTCCTTTCTGCAAGTGTTCCTTTTGGCATCAGACTCAAGATGCATGACAGAACAACACAGAATAGTAAGCTTTTCACTTTTGAAGTGGAATGGTTCACAAAAAATAAATGAGAGGCTGAAGTGTTACGCCATGCAAGTCTGTCTAACTTGCAGCTTTAATAAGCTATGGCCTCTCTCCAGCAAAGTAAAAAATGAGTTTGCGTTACAAATGGCACAGAATCATAGAATCATCAGGACTGGAAGGGACCTCTGGAGACCACCTAGTCCAAACCCCCTGCCAAAGCAAGGTCACCTACAGCGAGTTGCACAGGAACGCGCCCAGGCAGGTTTTGAGTATCTCCAGAGAAGGAGACTCCACAGCCTCTCTGGGCAGCCTGTGCCAGTGCTCTGCCACCTTCAAAGCACAGAAGTTCTTCCTCAGGTTCAGATGGAATGTCCTGTGCTTCAGTTTGTGCCTGTTGCCCCTTAACCTGTCGCTGGGCACCACTGAAAAGAGTCTGGCCCCATCCTCTTGACACCCACCCTTAAGGTATTTATAAGCATTGATCAGATCCCCTCTCAGTCACCTCCAGGCTGAACTGACCAGCTCTCTCGGCCTTTCCTCATAAAGAAGATGATCCAGTCCCCTCATCATCTTCATTGCTGTCCACTGGACTCTCTCCAGTAGTTCCTTGTCTTTTTTGAACTGGGGAGCCCAGAACTGGACACAGCACTCCAGATGGGGCCTCACCAGGGCAGAGCGGAGGGGGAAGAGAACCTCCCTCGACCTGCTGGCCACACTCTTCTGGATGCACCCCAAGATACCATTGGCCTTCTTGGCCACGAAGGCACATTGCTGGTTAATGGGCAACTTGTTTTGCACCAGGACTCCCAGGTCCTTCTCCGCTGGGCTGCTCTCCAGCAGGTCAACCCCCAGCCTGTACTGGTGCATGGGGTTATTCTTCTCTAGGTCCAGGACCCTACACTTGCCTTTGTTGAACTTCATCAGGTTCCTCTCTGCCCAACTCTCCAGCCTGTCCAGGTCCCGCTGAATGGCAGCACAGCCTTCTGGTGTATCAGCCCATTCTCCCAGTTTTGTATCATCAGTGAACTTGCTGAGGGTACACTCCATCACTTCATCCAGCTCGTTGATGAACAAGTTAAACAAGACCGAATCCACAACTGACCTCTGGGGAACACCACCAGCTACAGGCCTCCAACCAGACTCTGTGCCACTGATCGCGACCCTCTGGACTGCCATTCAGCCAGTTCTCAGTCCACCTCACTGTCCACTCATGTAGCCCACAATTGCAGTCTAGGCAGCCATCTAGACACCTACAGTTTGGGTTTAAAAATGGTTTTGTAAAAACTAAACTGACTCTTCTGTTTGTTTCTTTGGGTTTTTTTTCCCCCTTTCTGGCTTGCCTGAGCACGTTGTGTTTCAGAAGGGCATCTGAAGTGGACTGCGTTGTTTCCCTCCCTTGTGTTCCCTTTTGTTCGCTTGATGATTCTTTGCCCTCCTCTGTTGCAAGGAGGCTTTTATGAGACTCTGTTCAGAAATGAGTGGGCTTGTCTTGACCTTGCTGGGACAGTCACTCCATGCCTGAGCACCCCCACACCGAGCCTTTGTCTCCAGAAAAGAAAGCTCCATTTGGGCAACGATTATCCTAGACCAGAGAAGATCAATGTGTCTAGATGTGACGCGGACAGAGAGAGGGTCTCTAACATAGCTGGGCTGTGTCTGACTGCAAACCTTACCTTGTATGGCAGGACGTGGAAGTGACAGTGAAGGGAGCATTGTGTGTACAAGATGAGTTAGAGCTGTCGTGAGAGCTGGGGTGCTGGGCCTCTTTCTTGCCTCCCTTCTCAGTGCTGAAGGGTTTCAGCATGAGATTGTGACTGTGTTTGGAAGCTCCTTGAGAAGAAGTTGAAGGAGGAAGATTTGTATCCTACTTCCTCAGCTGATGAGAATGCATACACTTACACTTCTGGCTGATGCTTCTTATTCAAGATTAATTTTTTTCAGATATGGAGGTGTATTTAATGTATGGGATTGTGTGTGATAAAGGCAAGGTTCACACTGACTCTGTAAACTGTTACAGTAGTCTCAGAGACATCTTGCAGCCTTTCCAGAGGGTATCCAGACAAAGGTGTTCATAACTTGTGATGGTAACTTGTTGCAAGAAAAATTTTTAGTGTGATAGCTCATTACAGCTCTCAGGCTTATCTTTTGGTTTAATTTGGGTCTGTACAAAGTAACTTTGAAACTGCTGGATTTGTCACAGCCAGGTACATCGTGCTTGGAAGATCCTGAACTGGTTTCTGAAGTGAAGCCAATTTTGAAATGTTTTAAAATTTTCATTTCATTTCTTTGGCCTGGCTACCTGACATTGCCTTCATCAGCAAAGCTTGATTTCTTCCCCTCTCCGCCCCCCATCAACTTCAATAGTTTGGTTGATGATGAGTACGAGGATATTGTCAGGATGTGTTGCATCAAGCTAACTTTGTTAATCTGTTCCAGATTCAAAAAAGAGTTAAAACATCTGCTTCAGTTGTTGAGCAGAGCTCCATGCCGACTGTAGCATGCCTAATGCAAAGAAAGAGATGAAATGCTGTTGTGGACCGATCTGCATGTTCACACATAGTTACTCTGCTATTAATGGAAACAACACTGTCATCAGCCTCAGTAGTTAAACATTTTTAATTTGAATTTTATACTAGCTATGCAGAAGGTGAATGCCAGTGACTAAAATCTGCAAAGGATTTTACGATTTTATGAAAACAGTAATAACTGACCATGGTGCTCTTCAAGAGCACTGTGAGCTCCATGACCCTCTAAGGGAAATCAGGAAACATAAACATTAGTGTTCAATGTTTATGTTCAATATTCAGTTCCTTGCCTACAGAAGCCTGCAGAAAAGAATCCCTTTGACTTTCAGTGATCATAGGACTAGATCTGGTTTTGAAATTACGGTCTTCTGCAGTTCTGTGTTTGTAACTCAGCTGAATTGGTAACCAATGTCCTGGTTTGCATTACCTTTAATGGAATGTATCCTCCTTCCATGCAGCCATTCAAGCTCTGTATGTCTTGGATGTGGAAAACAGATGATTTCTTTTAGTAACAACCTTTTACGTATTGCAAATTGTTCTCATGTTCCCTCTGTGCAGGCTGAACAGCTTCCATCTGTTTAGATTTTCCCTGTAAATCATGTTTTAGAGCTCTGTTTTGGTCTTCAAGCCAAGTGGTGCCCCAAACTAAATGTCTCACTCCAGCCACAGCCTAAGCAGTACTGAGCAGTGTGGAAGGACTACTGTGTGTTTTGCAAGCCATATTCCTGTTTTAAGGTCTCTTCCTCTTTCATAACATTGCTTGATCATGTTCACGTGGTAAACTGCAGTCCCAAATTCTTTCTTATACAAAACTGCCGTTTAACAACTCTGGATTTCTTGTAAACAGGCATGCTGCATTCTCCATACTGAGCAGTGTCCTCATCTTCCTCCAGCCCAATTGTTTGTATAAATTGTCGAGGTGGTTGTAAATTCTGGTACTGCCTTCCAACATCCTTGTAGTCTCTTGTAGTTCAGAAGTATCTGCAAATTTATTAGGACACTCTCTGTTTCAGAGCTGCCTTCTTTGCGTGTACATTAGTATAAACTAGACCTCGTTAACCAGCAGAAGTCCTAATCTTACTGGGTGAGATCTTACAGGATCAGATACCACTTTATAGTTCTCTAATCAGGATTAATTTTCTAAAAATGAAAGGATTTTAAAGCGTATGATGAGAAGCAATGCATGCTGCATGTATCAGATATAGCACTTAATTACAGTGCAGCTAGAGATTCACTGGACTATTACTCTGTACCGTTGAGTGTCCAGGATGCCAGATGAAAGGCAGGTCTCGCTGTGCTGCTGCACTGAAGGAGGAATATGAAAAGGTTGCTTAAACCAACTGCAGTGTGCCTAGAGGTCCTTGCTCATGCTTACCTTGGCAAAGAAGAGAGGGGCAAGTCATGGTTTCGTAAGTGATAAACTGAAGGAAGATAAACTTGCAACATTTCCGTTTCTCTCTCTCTCTCTCTCTCTCTCTCTCTCTTTTTCCTCCTGACTTAGTTGCCATTGCTGCTGGTAGAGTTGGGTGGAGGCAGGATGTCAGTGGTCTCCAGAGAATGTGGGGCCACTGAACAGAGGAGACTTGTCAGTTTAGGTGGACATTTGCAGCCAGCATGAACCTGTTTGTTCCTCAGAGGATTCTCCCTTGCGCACAGAATTGGTTTTAATCGTCTGTTTTTCTCCTTGTGGGATTCAACACCTATGCAATTTGCCAAAAAAAAAATAATTTACTGATCTAGTTGAGGATGTCCCTGCTCACCGCAGGGGGGTTGGACTAGATGACCTCTAAAGGTCCCTTCCAGCCAAATGATTCTATGATTCTATGATGTGCTTGAAACGTGTTTGAAGACAAATGAGCAGGAAGTGAAGCTTTCGGTAGGGTTGATGTTTTTTCAAGTGAGCTTCTGCCCTAACTGCTTTATTCTTAAATCTCTAGCGAGGAACAGACCTGTCACTGGGGTTGCTGTTGCTCTGCCCTGCTGCCAGCCGTTTTATTTCCCCTGAGGTTCGTAACCCCACGCTGCCTGGCCACCTCCCAGCCGTGCTTCTGACAGGGAGGAAGCATAGGGCTCTTGTGAAAGCCGGTGGTGTAACGTGGCACAGCACCTCTCGCTCCGGAGTTTGCTGCCACTCATCTACACCAGCTGGAATTTATGCCCCCAGAGATTTCACTCTCTGCTATGCTCTTGTTCAGAAACGCTGCCTTGGTGCCAGGCTGCCTTCCCTGCTCCTGCCTAGATGATAGATGGAATAGGGGGGAGCGAAAAAAAAAAAGGGGGAGGGGGAGGCAAAAGCTCTGGGAGTCAAAATATCGATGTGACAAGAAGTACTCAAATGGATTAGTAGTGCAGCACTCGCTGCTGGGAATGTATAAAAAGAATTGGATCCTTTTTTTGGTAGTGCCATGACAATCCCATGACTGTTATTTAATGGTGTCATCGATATGTCAGTTATGAGATATTACACAACACGCACTTTGTATCAAGACAAAACCCCAAGAAATTTTGAACAAACAAATTCAAGAAGACAAGTAAAAATTGAGATACCATTAGATTGATTATCCTCAATCTTTGTAGATTGATTATCCTCAATCTTTGTAGATATTCCAACAAATGTTATTATGACGTCTGTGACAGACTTTTCTCCACTAAAATGGGTAACAAATGCTGGTGAATATAACGAATGTCAGCCTACTATGCTTATTTTTGTCTCCTTTAAAAAATGCTTTTTTTATTTTAACTAGTCTGCAGCATGCTGAGTCTTTGTCTCCACTTGATTAATGTAAATTCAAGACAATATTTATTAACTAATTTTCTGATATGATCTGCAGGCATTTAAAAAACCCGCACACTCCCCCAACCCCAAATGCCAAAACCAAAACAAAACCACTTAAATCAAGACTAGTGGACAGCCTCCAGTAAAGAGAATGAAGGAAAGGACACTGGGCAAGCTGAGTTAAACATGCTCAGCTCTTTTCCTTTTTAGCAGTGATCTAAATTTAACATGCCATGAGTTATTTCGGTGCCTTTAACTGATAAGTTTAACAAAACATAGGCCACTCGCAGCGCATTTGGTGTGTAGAGGAATTTCAGGATTCCAGGAATGGCAGGATGTAACCTCCGCTTCACCTGGAAACATAAGCAATTCTTGGGGCAGTTTATAGGCTTCATAATGAAAAATGGGAGGCAGCCAAAATCTGGAGCCAAGCTAACAGCCAGAAATAGATCTGCCGAGAGGCTTGTTTTGCACCGTCCAGAATGGCATATCAGAAATTGTGCGAACAGAAATACCAGGCTTGACCCAGCGTTGCACAAGCAAAGTTAATCCTGACTATTTTCCTTTTTAGGTATCATGAAAGATTGATTAAATAAATGTTGTGTTAAAGTTTCTGCTGTCTCAATGTGTTGTAATACTTTTTCCCTGGATAGTTTTCATTTTGCTTACGGTTTTCTTTTTTTCTCACTTGCTTGAAAAGCAAGAGTGTATTTGATAGTGTGTATTTGCAATTAAAGGTGTTCATGCGTGCATCACCTAAGAACTCCAGCTCCCCTGCTCCAGAAGCATGGAAATAGGGCAGCAGAGAGAGAGGCAAAGGTTTAAATCTCTTGGAGAAGGCAAGTAGAGGAGGGGAAAGGGCTGGGCACAGGAAGGACCAGAATGGGAGGGTGCAGGGGATGGTGGGGAGGCAGGGGTGTGAAGGAGGTCACAAGCAGTGTGCTTATGGGAAAGTGAACTGAAGTATATTCTGGTTTGCACTTCACT
The DNA here is from genome assembly GCF_000690535.1 of Cariama cristata. Lineage (NCBI taxonomy): Eukaryota > Metazoa > Chordata > Aves > Cariamiformes > Cariamidae > Cariama > Cariama cristata. The sequence goes on along the minus strand of NW_009628318.1, from coordinate 1,505 downwards.
TACTAAATGATTAATTGTGATTACGTTTAATTATAGAATCAAGTCTGTTGTCTTCTCCATCTGGCTGGAGATGCGGAGTTTTGCGGAAGGGGTGTAGGTGAAAGCTGTTGGGGTCCTGCTGACTGGGAGCAGAGAGCCAGAAGCCCGTGGGAGCATAGCATGGGTTTCCAGTCCCAAGCCCAGTTTGCCATTGTAAAGGCCTAACTGGTGTGGAGGGGAAATCATTTAAAAGCAGGTGATGCAAGATGTGTTGTGACAGCCCTGCTCCCTTTTCAGGGCTGAGCCATGCTCTAAGCAGTTCAGGTTGTCCTTTTCCAAACATAGTGTAAGCAATGTTCAAAGCAAGAGCCTTAATGGAAAGTGGCTTTCAGCTTGTAATCGGACAATCTTGTTTCAGGCGTCTTTACTGCTACTACTTCAACCCTTTGCCAGTGGTCATGCTTTTTTTCCCTTCTCCTAATGATGTACAATAGCTGTAACAAAGGAGACCATGTAGTTTTGGGAAGTACACTTGCTTGACTAAAGCTGAGGATTTGATTTTTCCATCCTCAAGATGCAGATGGGTGTTTTGTTAGGTCTGAATTTCCAGCCTCTAAATCTCACCAGTACTGGTTACCAGGCACCCTGCCGAATTCAGCGGGAGGGGTGGGAGTCCTCCCAGGACACAGGCCCTTCCCTGGGCCACACTGCCTGGAGGCTTCGCAGTCTGCACAAGCCGCCCGGCTGTCTGGCAGAGTGAGGTTTGAGCCTCTCTGTTTCTGTAGCTCTTTGGGAGCCTGCGATTAATCATCATCCAGCTAGCAACCTATACCAGTGATTAAATTCAAGTTTTATTAATGTCACCAGCAATGGCAAGATCTGATGATCGTGTTAGAATTGCCATATTCCAACTATTTCTGCACAAAATATTTCTGGAACTATTCAAGTCTTCATTTGTGAAGCCACTATGGGAAAGGCTGAGTGCATGCCTAAGTGGGAACTACCTACAGACCATGTTAGCATAACATGAATTATTCAGACATTTGTGAACAATTACTTAAAATCCAGAACCACTTATGCGTTACTGAGCGTTTAACTAATCTTCAGGAAAGGGGAGAAAGCACTGAATACAGAACCAGCATTGTTTGTAACACACTGAACACCTCTGTAGACATCCTTGCCTGATGCCGTTGGTGCTGCTCAGTACCTGTCCCTTAGGGTTAGACCGTACTGGTAGCCGTAGGTGTGCAATGGGGTATTTTTGCATTTGGTCACTGAACATTTCTTTGAACGTTTCTTTGTGTTTTGATGAAGTTGCTGCTCACCATTTGAATTGACAGATCGGAGGGACAGGCTCTTCAGGCACTGAGGCTGTGGGCAGGTTCAGGAGATGCTGGATTGTCCAGGCAAATGCAGGCACCCTCCTCCAGCTCCTCTTTCTTGAAAAAGTTTAGGTACAAAGTTGCTGTTGAAGCTAGACACGTGCCCTAGTTACAGTTTATATATATATATATATTTTTTTTTTT